>NC_056739.1:357306109-357383609 GCF_019279795.1 Protopterus annectens
TAGGTAAAACATTAGTAATAATACATGAAAATGTTCATTTCATTTGATGGCATCCATTTATCAAAAATGGCATATATATATATGTGTGTGTGTGTGTGTGTGTGTGTGTGTGTGTGTGTATATATATATATATATATATATATATATATATATATACATATATATCTTATTAAACTTTGGGAATTTCAAAGCATACATTTTCTAGATTTTAAGGCTTACTATTTAGCAGTGATTTTAATATGATAATTTGTGGTTCTAGCCTACTTATAGGTAAATTGGTAAGTAACAGGCTAGCTTTTCTTGTGGGCCATCTTAAGCTTATCTAATTTCCCTTTTAGTAATCAAATTAACCTCATTTGATTAGAGACTGGCTTTACCCATGCCATAGTTGACAATTATATGTTACCTCTATTGAAAATTACTGGGATAATTTGAGGGGACACATGCCTGGGATAAAGCATTTAGGACCTGACTCTGTCCACCAAACACAGGGGGCAGTCCTGGGGTAAATTTTCTTTTTCTTATCCATAGATTCAAGTTGTGCTTGAATATGGACAGCAATGAAGTTTGTTTTATGTGGATGAGGAGTCTGTTCCAGTGCAGCATTATCCTCTGCGACATATACCCATCCCTCCAAACCATTCTGTTGATGCTGCAGATGAGGTTTATATTCCTAGACTGAGTATTTCTGATGCCAGTTGACTTGTTAATGTGAAGTAAATCCATCAGCATTGTGTTGGACAATGCCTTGTATGCCAGGCACAGGTCACCTCTCCGCAGTTAGTAGGATACAGAGTATAATGACAGGCTTTAAGTTGGTCCATGTACACCATGTTTGTTAGGCCTTGTATCCTTTTAGTAAGGTATATCTGTGGACATTCCAGTTGTTGCATGTGTCTGGACAGATACATGAGAAAGCGGGCATTATATTCAATGACTGGCTTAATGATAGCTTAGTAAAGGGGACAGTGGCATCACTAGATCTAGACACCAATCCCTTTGTTTATAAGCTGTGCAATATAGAAAAACGTTCTTACAACAATGGACACATGTTGGTTAAAAGTTGGGTCACTGTCCAAATAAGTTTCCAAATTCTGAACAACTGGATCATCTCTAAGGGGTGTATTGTTAATGTTGCAGTTCACCGGGAAAGATGACTTACCAAAAGATACCATATGTATCTAGTGTCAGTGGCACAACAGGTAATACACTCACCTTTGATGCAAAAGGCTGTGGGTTTTATTCCCATGAAGGAGCAAAGGATAAGAAACCATAGCAAAGCAGAGTCACATAAAAAATGCAAAAATCCAAAAAGAAAATGATTCCACAGCACTAAAATAACTTTATTAACCACAAAGCATTTGGATTTAAAATCCTTCCTCAGTTTTATAAAATAAGTAGTAAAGCACTTCATTAAATGTAATATTAACAACAGCACAAGTCACAGCCCTACAAATTTCAACACATCACTCATTAGTCAGTTAAGAATTCTTATAAAATATGCCTACAAATACATATATACATATAAATATAAAAGCCCAAAAAATTATTTTAGACTTAACTGTTTATGTTTAAGTACTGGTTTAATACTGACCATTTTATTTATACTGGATGGATGATCTGCTTGCATACATGTTATCCACTCAAATTTCTTTAATTCTAACTTGTTATTAATGTCACAACCTTTCAAATTCTTTTGAAGTATCTCGATCACTCTAAAAGTAAAATCATGGTGAGCACCATTCTCAGTTAAGTGTTTCGCTAATGCGTTCATCATTGTACCTCTGCATATTTCAGATTTGTGCTCAACAGTTCACTCCTTAAGCTTTCTAGATGATTCTCCTATGTAGAAGCATGTACAGCTCTTACAAGTAGCTAAGTAAATAATAGACAAATTAGTACATGTCACTGTGAGTATAAATGTATAGATCTTTCCAGTTATAGGATGTTTAAAAACATGAACACAACATATAGTATTACAACAGGAGCAATTAAAGCATGGAAAAGTCCCAGGCTTTTTGTATGTTTGAAATCTCTTACCAAAAGCCATGTCTTTATAACAAGAATGGCTGTTAAGATTTGGACAATTTATATATGCAAATGAGGGCTTATCCCCTATAAAATGTTTAAGTTCAGATAAAGCTTTTAAAATCCTCCAGTTATTTACTATCATCTCCTTCACAGCATCAGTACTTCTATTATAGGTTGTTAAATAGTGTAGCACACCATTATGTTCATTGTTATTATTATGCTCACCAGATATAATATGGTCAGAAAAATAAGGTTTCCTTTTACCTTTGCCCAATGGTTCTTGGAATTCATAAATTCCAATGCCCAGGATCAACTAATCCATAGTCCCACCAGGGGAATCCAATATCCTAAACCTGGTCATTACCAACATGAGAAATTGATGCTCCACACCTATGGTCACCCCCTCATTGGTCACGTCTGACCATAAGCTAACCACCCTTGACATCCACATCCCTCCCCCACCCCCCAGTAAGGAAACCTCCATAAAAAACTTCTCCAAAGCCAAGTTCATGCTACTCAAGTCAGAGGTGACAAACTTCATGACACCTATGCAGACGGGAACTGAAAGTTCGACTGATGAATCCTACACTAAGACATTGTATGAGTACATCCACTCATGCATGAATCGTGCCATCACAAATAGAACCAAGATACTCTCCTCAAAAAAGGAAGCCAATCTGGTGGTCCCCTGCCATAAACAAACTTTACAACAAAAGGAAGAAACTTGCAATAAGAGGAAAATCTCATGATACAAAAAACTCCCTTACCAGCCTCAGTAAGCCTCAGTAAGATGCTGAGATCCCTCATAAAATCCTCCAAAGCTCGTTACAAAAATAAAATTGCCAAACATTCCAAAGGCAACCACAAGGCATTCTATAGCTATGTCAAGAATCTAAATAGCAATGCTCAGATCTGCTTTGAGCTACAACAGAATAGCATTAAATATACTGATCCCAAGGATATTGCCAATATCCTGGCAGACTGATTCAGTGCCAACTTCTCTCCCCTAAAGGGTTCATCTCAATATTGAAAGATTGCCAAATTCCAGTAATAATGGCCACACAGGTAAAAAATGCACTCTCCAAAGCTAAGAATACAGCATCCATGGGACCAGACAACATCTAGGGCTGTGTACCACATGAACTACAAAATTTACTGGCACCTCACCTAAATGTCACGTTTAATCATATCCTCACCTCTGACTTCATGCCCACTGAGTGGTGCACAGCTACAGGTATCCCACTCCACAAGGGGGGATCCACCTTGGATCCTGGGAACTACTACCGCATCAGTCTGACGAGCCTGATCTGCAAGGCCATGGAACATATTATCATGGAACTTATAAACAAAGACATTGGCAGCCTTCAAACACTGGACCCCACCCAATTTGGATTCGTGAAGGGCCGATCTTGTCTCCTGAACCTGATTGACTTCTTTAAATCAGTCTCTAGAGCTGTGGATGAGGGTAAGGCAGTCTACACAGCCTATCTGGACCTTGCCAAGGCCTTTGAAACCATCCCCCACTCTGGAATCAGAGATAAACTTACTAAGATGGGCATTAATCCCTACATCACTCAATGGGTTGCCAACTGGCTTACTGACAGAACCCACAGTGTAAAAGTAGCTGACTCCAAATCCAGCTCCAGACAAGTGACAAGTAGAGTACCTCAGGGTTCAGTCCTGTGACCACTCTTGTTTGGAATCTACTTCTCTGAAGTACAGGCCAGCACTAAGGGACTCTGGCTAACAAAGTACACAGATGACTACAAACTGTGCACCATTACTGAATCCCCAAATGATGTGGATAAATCCCAGGAACAGATGCGTGGTGCCAGAGTCATGGGCTCACGCTCAATGCCAAGAAATGTATAGTTATCCCCTTTGGGAAAAAACATGTACCCGTGAATTACCACATAGGTGACAGTACACTAAATACCAAAAGTGTGATAAGAGACTTAAGAACACAGGTGGACAGTGGTCTCATCTTCGATAACCACATCATCACAACAGTCAGGAAACCCTTCTAAGTGGCACACCTCATCACTAAGGACTTTTCATCCAGAAAAAAGGAGGTCATTGTCCCACTCTCTCTCCCTCTCTCTCTCCCTTAATACATCATTTCAAATACTCTCTAAAAATTGCAGATTATAACCCCTTTTTATTAAATTAATTCATCATTTCATTAATTTGATCAAGAAATTTAATGTTGAAAGTATTTAACCTACTTGCACATAACTATTGGCTTTTAACAACTCCTTTGAATGTGTGTTTGATGTGCATATTTTCCCTATTTAAATACTTATTTTGCATGCACAGCCTTCTTATAAATACTGATATTAATTTCAACACCATTACAGTTTAATTTAAGATCCAAAAATGTCATCTCCATCTTAGAGGAGTTAATCTAAAATTCAACAAATTCAGCAAGTTCATCTTGTCTTTGCTGTATTAAAAACACATCATCCACAAAGTGCTGATAAAAAATAATCTTGGTTTAAATCTTGTTGATCCATTATAAGCATACATTTCTTCCCATTTACTGATTGTGAGATTAGCATATGTGTTGGCGATCAGAGTACCCATCACCATGCCT
This sequence comes from Protopterus annectens, assembly GCF_019279795.1. Classification (NCBI taxonomy): domain Eukaryota; kingdom Metazoa; phylum Chordata; order Ceratodontiformes; family Protopteridae; genus Protopterus; species Protopterus annectens. The sequence continues at coordinate 357,310,734 of NC_056739.1, forward strand.
GCAACTTGGTGATAGAGTTGTTCAAAAATAAAAATATCATTTTCAATAACCAACTCAAGTAACTCACACGTCTCAGCCCCCCCATATTGGCAGTATTCACATAATAACTCTCTAACAACCTGAATGTCATAAGTATTAGGAGTAACAGTAAACAGGGATTTAATATCTAAGGTAACAAAAGTATCACGGTCTTGGTGTATAGTATGCCAATCAAACAACTTAGTCAAACAATTACCAGTGGCCATAATACAACTCCTAACATGGACCAAAAATCCACCTAAAATATTTTGTAAATAAAGTGAAATTGGTTCAGTTGCTCAATCTCTACCCAATACTATTGGTCTCATTGGGGCATTGGATAAGGACTTATGAACCTTTCATAGTCCATGTAACAGATGAATTACAGGGCACAGCACTGTTAAATGATTAAAACATCAATGGAAATACCATTCATAACTTGTAAATCATAATAGACATGCTAATATTATTAATACATCTAGAAACATCAGTGTTAGTTATCTTTTTAAAGGCATGGCCATCAGAGAGTAGTTCATTAATAGAATATGTATAGTCATCATGGTTCTTTAAAATGATGGAACCACCTTTCTTCCAACATCTCCTTCTGTCTCCATCTGCATCCCTGTTTCTCTAGGCTTTGTGCATGGAATGGAAACAGAAAGTGCTCCTCCAAAATGTGTCCCACTCTCAACAAAGACAAGTAGTTTTTTTTTATTTGTTAACATTCATACATTTCATAATATGTACATATTTATACGCTCACATATTTACATTATTTACATGAATAGCATCACTCAATACATCATCAACTTCTTTTTAAGTATTTACCCCCACCCTTTTGCCCACAAACAAAATCATATTTTTGTCAATATCCATTTTCCATTGTATTTGATCTCATTAAGTCTCTCATTCCATATTGTCCATGTCACATAAAACATAACTCTGTCCAGTTTCTTTGTCTTTTCTTGAGATCTTGTTAGATAATAATGGTATTCTATCATGTCCATATTTAACATTTCAAATTTCAAGTAATCTTTAACAAAATCATGCTTACATATTTCTTTCCACAACTCTTGAATTCTTTCACATTTAAAAAACGACATGCTCTGTAGTTTTAAACTCTTTACACTTGTTACATATTCTATCTTGTTTACTTTTGTATGCCATATTTGCTTTTAATGGTAATTTACCTGTGAACAACCTCTACAAAACATCATTACATTCTTTAATTCTTTTATAATTTGTATATCTCATCATTATTGTTTTCTTACTTATTTCTAACTCTTTCCATGGATGAACAAAATAAAAAAAAAATCATAATATTAACAAACCATTCCTTTTTTTCTTTTCTTTTCTATAACATTCTTTTTTAGTTTCCATAGCAAAAATTTACTATTAAATTCTTTCATTTCTTCATTAATAACACTTTTATTTATTTTCTTCTTTCCCATTTCCCAATGTTCCTTGTATTTACCATATGTTATTGTCTCTACCAAATTTCTTTCATCTTTCATAGCTCATTTTAATACTTTATTTATATTTAATGAAGCTGTGTATATAACTGGATTTATCAATCTCAGCCCCCCTGCTCTTCTTTCATATATAAAATTCCTCTCTTTACAGGGTTCAATCTTGACCCCCCACATTAATGAAAATATTATCCCTATAATTTCTTTTTCATACTTCACCAGTATCATGTAAATGTTTGCAACACAGGCTATTTTCCCAATATTATAGTGTTTATCAAAAGTGTTTTCTTTCTATATGAAAATGTATGTTTTCCAGAAAACAATCATATCTTTGATTCCTTTAATGACTTTGTCCCATTGCTCATGTTTATATTCTCTTAAACAAATACTATACCCAACATATCATTATATTCTATACCTCCTATTATACCTTCATAACCAAATCATTTACTTTTCTCTTTATTTATACTTAAATTTTGTTTAATATTATATTTAATTTTTCATTTATTTCTTCCATCCATAATTTATTTTTAGCAATTATTACAATGGCATCAGCACAAGTATGCATTATCTCTATTTGTACCTCCTTCATCATTTTATATCCTCCATTACATGTAATTTTATTTATTTCCATAACTACCATATTCATAACTAATGAAAATATCACACTGCTGGATGGACATCCTTGCTTTATTCCTTTAATTTCACATAATTTTTCATATACTGATTTAATCTTCTTCTTCTTCTTCTTTCAGCTTTTCCTGGTTAGGGGTCGCCACAGCGGATCACCTGTCTGCTCATGATTGGAAGTGGAGTTTTATGGTATCGAGTTGCCAGCCCGGCCGTATATTGATTTAATAATTTGCAATATTTTCTCATTTTATTTGCCTGCAAAATTCTCCTTAATGCTTCATATTGTATATTATCATCTGCCTTACTTACATCACCCATCATAAACTTTACTTCTACTTTTTTTTAATAATGTCATCAAATACTTCTCTTATTAAGCACAACAAATCCTGACTTCCCTTTCCCTTTCTTCCAAAATTTGATCATATAACCCTTCCATTTTACATTGTACTCTTTTAGCTATTATTCTCATAAAAAAAATTATAGTCCATATTATTTAATGCCAATGGTCTCCAGTTTTTTATCTCATCTTTATTTCCTTTCTTAAACATGAATTTTAAAACCCCAGTATGAATTTCCTTGTACTTAAATCCTGTTTCCCTCCATTCATAACTTGTATAAATACCAGTTTTGCCACTCTTCCATTTCTTTATAGATATTATACCCAATCCCATATAATCATGTGGAAAAATTTAAGTTAATATATTTTATAATCTCATTCAACTCATTTATATTTGTTTTTTTTTTCTCTAAATATTCCTTGTCTTTGTGACGATTGGAGAGAGATGGATGAAGGCTGCCAGCCTAGTCAAAAAGAATTTGATATGTATTTCTGGCATTTGTAAATAAATGTAAAATACAGGCATGTTTTCTTGAGTGTAAAACAATATTGTGAAATGTGAAACTGCAAAATATGTGACAACTTTGCACTCTGCTAGCCCAGTAATCATGTTGCGACCCTTTCATGTTAGAATTCAGCTCCAGTGCATCTGGATGATGGTTCCATGCCCCTTGTTTTAAGGCTAAAGTTTATGACCAGAATTTACATGTGGAATGTGCTTTTTTGCTCTGGTTTCTGCTAGCGTGTATATGTGAAATACCTTGTATTTTTGTATTGTTGTAAGTTTCTGAGCAGATGTTAGATTGCTAAATAATGTAGTTTGTGGCTTGAAAACTCAGACCAGGTGTTAAGATGATGCAGTATGAATACTGGGAAAACCTAAGTGTCAAAAATGATGTAATTTGGGAGGGCCTTAGAGACATGTTTGTTAGTAATGTTTAAATACTATTTCTCACAAGAACCTGGAAGCATTTTGATCTTGATATCCATCATATCAGCACTCCGCCTTATGCTCACATGTAAATTTTAGCACTGTGATTTCTTGTAGGAATAGTTAAAGCTAGTAAAGATTAATTGGGTATTTTTCTTTGAAATCAGACCTGTCCTACTGTATTATTTTAAGTTTCTGTGTGATCTCTGAACTATTAGATATCTCTGTGGTGTAGTAGTTTTGTCTTGTGTTTTAATTATTTATTATTAAATATTTTTGAAACCTTCTACCTGTGGCTGGTTTGTGTAGAGATAGGCTCTAGAGTACATTGAATATTTATAGAGGTTATTGTAATGGGCCACTGTAAAGTAAGCCTTGACTGTTAGTCATACTACCATTGGATAATAATATTGCACAGTAATAATTGGACACTCGTTTAAGGGCCTTTTAGTAGCTGATATTATTAGCTGGATGGTGGCAGTAATTACTACCGTATAGTCTGGGTAAAGGGGCACAGCTGGAGAATCTGTGTCAGCCTTTCCCAGGAGTGTCTGTGAAGTTGTATAAATACTTATCTCAAAGTGTGTGTGTGTGTGTGTGTGTGTGTGTGTGTGTGTGTGTGTGTTGTGTCAGCTACTTGGCAGGGACACGAAGCACTGGTTGGACAGAGAGGGTACTGGAGGTTCTAGCTTGCCCGGCTAGGCTGAGACCTGGACTCTATAGCTGTGCCAGTGGGGAGTCTTATTGGGGACCTGGTGAGCAAAGGAGCAACCAGCCCCAGACTGACTGTGATCTCTGTGTGCACTTAAGGGAAATTGTATTTTACTGTGTATATTAGTTATCCGTTCCTGTCTTCTATCAGATGACCTTCTTGGTGTTAGTGGTGAGGATTGAGGCTCCTTGATTGCTGGGCCAGAGCATGGTCATCACAAGTGTTTGGCAGTAGTGGGATCTACTCCACATACTAACTGGATTGTAGTGGTGTGGGTAGAGCTAATTCCTGTAGCTTATGTACAGTGATCTCTAGAAGTGTTTTGTACTCTAAAACAGCCACGCAGTGTATACTCAGATTTCAGATCACAATTTTTTTATTTCTTTTGTTAGCTTAGTATTAGTCAGGGTGGGCAGGCAGCATGTCAGCAGAAGAGTATGGAAAGCTAACAAGGAGCCAGCTGGGGAGATATGCCAGGCTAGGGGATTGGTGCATGGAAACCTGACTAAAGCAGACCTGATTGCAGCCTTGGTTACAGCTACATCAGAAAACAGCAACCTGGAGGACAATCAGACTGACAGTGGCGATACAATATCCTCGAAGAATGGACAGCTCAACCTTTCTGCAGTGGACTTAAAAATCCAGCTGGAACTAAAGAGACTTGAGTTTGAGGCCAGGCATATGGAACCAGAAGCAGCTGAGAAAATGAGGAGTCTACAAGCTGATGAAAATGAACAGCAGAGGAGGCATAAGAGGGAAATGCTCACTCTTTGCCGGAGTCATGGAGGTAATGTGGAAGGGAGTAACTGGACCCCAGAAACACAAAAGGTCAGTAAATTTCTTCCATAGGTTAAAGAGGGGGATAATTTTGATAGCTTCATTCATATGTTTGAGTGGGTATGTAAACAGTATGAAGTTGACCAAGGGCTCTGGTTACGGTTCCTGACCCCATTACTCCATAGTAAAGCTGTAACTTCTTTAGCAAAAATGCATGCCACTGATTGTTTTGATTATACTGCTGTAAAAAGACATTTATTAGAATATTTTGAGCTAACACCTGAAATGTATAGGAAAAGGTTTTGTGAGCATAGACGTAAGGCAGATGAAAATGTATGTGAATATGTTGCTGAACTGAGCACTTATTTTCATAGCTGGGTGAGTGGATGTCAGGTCACCACTTTTGAATGGATGGCAGACCTTGTGGTAAGGGAACAAGCCCTTAGCACTTTGCCTGAGGACATGAGGATCTGGTTAGCTGATAAACAGTGTGCTACTTCAGACAAGTTGGGGAAGAAGGGAGACCTATACCTAGCAAGCAGGGCAGCCCTGCACAGGAAAGGGACCCCCAATACTGGTCATGGGTCTAAAGGAACCCATGGTGGGCAGCACAGACTGCCCCAACAGAATCCACCAGTAGCAGGGGAAGCCACTAGTCCAGGTACATGTCCAGGACCTTGGGTGAAATGTTTTGAATGCAACCAATGAGACCATGTGGCATATAGGTGTCCAAGGCGGCAAGGTGTAGAACCAAAGGTGAGGGAGCCAGTAAGTAGGAAAAACAAAATGCCAGCAGTAGGTTGTCTTGAGACAACAGGGGTATGAAACTACCATCCTGCAGATGTCCTGAGAGGGAAGGATTTGGATGAGGCAGTACTATGTACTTATGCAGTTACATGTAGTAAGGCTAGGAGACAAGAATGTGGGTCTGGTAGCCTGGGGGAGACCCAGACAGACTGCATACTTGCAGCCAGGACTGCTGAGGTGGTTACTTCAGGGAGTGACCTATGCTGTAGCGGTGAGACTGAATTTGAGCCACAGCTACTTGTGGGTACTGATGTTCCCTTGGACAGGGTAACTGCAAAGGTAGAGGTGAGTAGTAGTACCCAGGCTGACAGTGAGGCACCGCTGTCAGAGGATGCCAAACTTCCTGTGGAAAGGGAGCTGGGAAGAGTTACAAGGAGAGAGCTGAGACAGGCTCAGCTCTCAGGTCCTACATTGCAAGGCCTGAGGCAGGTAGTTAGGGAGGCACCTAATTCTCAAGGGAAGGGGGAATCTGTATACTGGAACAAAGGATTACTGTACAGAAAATGGACCCCTGAGGGAGGGCTAGAAGGTGAGAGAGTACAGCAGTTGGTAGTGCCTAGAGCTTACCATCTGTCACTTCTAGCCATAGCCCATGATATTCCCTTTGCAGATCATATGGGCACACAACGTCCAAAGAGGTGTATTATGCAAAACTTCTATTGGCCTTGAATTTCCAGAGATGTAACAGGGTACTGCAGGACCTGTGAGCAGTGCCAAAAGGTAGGCAAGGCAGGAGACAAGATGAGAGCTCCTTTGATGCCTTTGCCTGTGATTGAGGAGCCATTTCAGAGGGTAGCTATGGATATTGAGGGTCAAGTACCCCAAGTTCCACAGGGAAAAAGTATATCCTAGTGATTGTAGATTATGCTACATGATTCCCTGAGGCAATGGCTTTGTCCTCCATTGAGGCAGAGAAGGTGGCAAATGCTTTGCTAGAGATTTTCAGCAGGGTAGGTTTCCCAAAGGAAATACTGTCTGACAGAGGTACCAATTTTATGTCAGATCTGCTGGCTTGTCTGGGGAAGTCCTGTGGGGTGAAGCACATGAAGACCACCCCTACCATCCCCAGACTAATGGTCTTGTTGAGAGGTTAAACTATACAATCAAGTCCATGCTACGGGCATTTGCAGATCAGTTTAAGAGGGAGTGGGACAAATATTTGCCCCATTTGTTGTTTGCTTACAGAGAGGTTCCCCAGGAATCCACAGGTTTTTCACCCTTTGAGTTGCTGTATGGGCATAGGGTGAGGGGTCCTCTAGATTTAATTTGAGATGAGTGGGAAGGTGAGTGTGAGTTTCACAAGGAGTCTGTTGTGGCATACGTCCTGAACCTCAGGACAAGGCTCAGAGAACTCACGGGCTTGGCCCAGGAGAATCTAGCAGAAGCCCAACAACAGAAAAAGGTGTGGTATGACAGGAATGCTCGAACTAGAGAGTATGTTGTAGGTCAGCAGGTGATGGTTCTCATTCCTGTCAGACACAACAAGTTGCAAGCAGCTTGGGATGGACCCTAAAAGGTGGTAAGAAAGGTAAGTGATGTTAACTACATGGTGGAAGTGCTAGGAAGACAGCAGGGGCACAAATGATATCATGTTAACATGATGACATCTTACCATGATAGGGAAGCCCTTGTGCTGAGCATTTGCAGTGGATTGCAGGAGGAGTCTGAGAGAGATCTTGTGACTGATCTCCTCAGTGAGGCTCAGTCTGACACCTTGGTGGAAGGGGTAGCAATGTCCCAGCAGCTATCTCCTAACCAGGTTTGAGAAATCCAAGCAGTGTTGCAGGAGTTTGTGGGCATGCTCACCGGGAAACCAGGGAGCATCCACCTGGTGCTGCACCAGGTGGATAGAGGACCCCAAAGGCCTATCAGGCAGGCCCCTTATAGGGTGCCTGAGAGAGTCAAACTCTGAGGGAGGAGCAGGGGCGGCTCGTGGCATCGGGCTGCCGGACTGCAGCCCCCTCAAATTAAAAAAGAAAACAAAAAAAGAAAACAAAAAAAAATTATTTTTTTAAATTTTCGCGGACTTCGCGCATGCGCAGTAGTCCCGACTACCGTCGGTCTATGCGCATGCTCAAGGCAGTCCGGCAGGACCCATAGAGGGATGCAAGGAGACGTCTGTGCACTTTTAAAGTGCACAGACACGCTGAGAGGATACATCGCATCCGGACTGCAGCAGCAACAGCCAGAACACTCTCGGGAGGGAGCTTGGGATCTCGTCGGGAAGGAGCTTTACTGGGATCTCTGGTCTTTGTGAGTATTGCGTGGGCAGGATATGGTATGGAGAACAGACAGGTAAGTGTATGGTGCATTTTACTTTATGTGTTGGTGCTTGTAACTGGAGTTGTGTATGTGTTTGCTGGTGCTTGTAACTGGAGTTGTGTATGTGTTTGCTGGTGCTTGTAACTGGAGTTGTGTATGTGTTTGCTGGTGCTTGTAACTGGAGTTGTGTATGTGTTTGCTGGTGCTTGTAACCGGAGGGTGTGTGTGTGTGTGAAAATGCCCCAGGTGCTCATGGTGGTGTGGTAGGGAATACCTCAGGCTTGAACCCTGTACCCTGTATGCAGGTGTTAAAGACTTGAGTTCCCTACCCACCACCATTTGTAAAAAAATTGCAGATTTTTGCCTCATATTTGATCTGAGCTGTTCCTCATAATATCTGTGGTTTGTAAATGTTGCAATGCTTTATATTTGATGGTGTAGTAGTAGCATTGTTGCCTCACAGCTGCAGGTTCTCAGGTTTGATTCTTGGCTGGGGTTCCTTCTTTGTGGGGTCCGTATCTTCTCCCTGTGTTTGTGTGGGTTTGCTTTTGTGTCCTCCCATGTTACAAAGACATGTCTGCATTATTTCTTCCTGGGCCTCTGCTGAAAATTGTTTTTTTGTTCCAAGTCAGACTGCCCTGATTAACAAATGTTAAATAAAATTGACAGGCATTTGAATTTCAGACTTCAGGTTTCTGAATGTTTAATTCCTCACAGATTTGATGGTGCAGTGGTAGTAAAATTGACCGGCATTTGAATTTCAGACTTCAGGTTTCTGAATGTTTAATTCCTTGCAGATTTGATGGTGCAGTGGTAGTATTGTTGCCTCACAGCTATAGGTTTTCTGGTTTGATTCTTGGTTGGGGTGGCTTCTGTGTGGAGTCTGCATCTCCTCCCTGTGTTTGTGTGGATTTCCTCTGGTGCCCTGCCATTTTACAAAGACGTGTCTGCAGTATTAATTCCTGCGTCTCTGCTGAAAATTGTTTTTGTTCTGTCCGCAGTAAAATTGACCGGCATTTGAATTTCAGACTTCAGGTTTCTGAATGTTTAATTCCTTGCAGATTTGATGGTGCAGTGGTAGTATTGTTGCCTCACAGCTATAGGTTTTCTGGTTTGATTCTTGGTTGGGGTGGCTTCTGTGTGGAGTCTGCATCTCCTCCCTGTGTTTGTGTGGATTTGCTCTGGTGCCCTGCCATTTTACAAAGACGTGTCTGCAGTATTAATTCCTGCGTCTCTGCTGAAAATTGTTTTTGTTCTGTCCGCAGTAAAATTGACCGGCATTTGAATTTCAGACTTCAGGTTTCTGAATGTTTAATTCCTTGCAGATTTGATGGTGCAGTGGTAGTATTGTTGCCTCACAGCTATAGGTTTTCTGGTTTGATTCTTGGTTGGGGTGGCTTCTGTGTAGAGTCTGCATCTCCTCCTGTGTTTGTGTGGATTTGCTCTGGTGCCCTGCCATTTTACAAAGACGTGTCTGCAGTATTAATCCCTCGTCTCTGCTGAAAATTGTTTTGTTCTGTCCGCAGTAAAATTGACCGGCATTTGAATTTCAGACTTCAGGTTTCTGAATGTTTAATTCCTTGCAGATTTGATGGTGCAGTGGTAGTATTGTTGCCTCACAGCTATAGGTTTTCTGGTTTGATTCTTGGTTGGGGTGGCTTCTGTGTGGAGTCTGCATCTCCTCCCTGTGTTTGTGTGGATTTGCTCTGGTGCCCTGCCATTTTACAAAGACGTGTCTGCAGTATTAATCCCTGCGTCTCTGCTGAAAATTGTTTTTGTTCTGTCCGCAGTAAAATTGACCGGCATTTGAATTTCAGACTTCAGGTTTCTGAATGTTTAATTCCTTGCAGATTTGATGGTGCAGTGGTAGTATTGTTGCCTCACAGCTATAGGTTTTCTGGTTTGATTCTTGGTTGGGGTGGCTTCTGTGTAGAGTCTCCATCTCCTCCCTGTGTTTGTGTGGATTTGCTCTGGTGCCCTGCCATTTTACAAAGACGTGTCTGCAGTATTAATCCCTGCGTCTCTGCTGAAAATTGTTTTTGTTCTGTCCGCAGTAAAATTGACCAGCATTTAAATTTCAGACTTCAGGTTTCTGAATGTTTAATTCCTTGCAGATTTGATGGTGCAGTGGTAGTATTGTTGCCTCACAGCTATAGGTTTTCTGGTTTGATTCTTGGTTGGGGTGGCTTCTGTGTGGAGTCTGCATCTTCTCCCTGTGTTTGTGTGGATTTGCTCTGGTGCCCTGCCACTTTACGAAGACGTGTCTGCAGTATTAATCTCTGCTGAAAATTGTTTTTGTTCTGTCCGCAGTAAAATTGACCGGCATTTGAATTTCAAACTTCATGTTCTTCAGAATACATAGTAGCACAACCTTTTTTTCTAGCAATTTTCTAAGTTTATAAGATGAATATTTTAAATTTGTCCCTATTTTTGGGACTGTATTCCCCCATTATTGGCTTCGTCCAGGTTTTTGTGCTAAGGTTGACAGCTATGGCAAGAACTGAATTCACTGAATATGGACTGTAGAATTGTGCATATTTACTGATAAAGGTGCACTGTAGAATTGTGCATATTTACTGATAATGGTGGACTGTAGAATTGTGCATATTTACTAATAATGGTGGACTGTGGAATTGTGCATATTTACTAATAATGGTGGACTGTAGAATTGTGTATATTTACTAATAATGGTGGACTGTGGAAGTCTGAGTAGACTTTTTATGATAAATGTTCTCAACTGGGCAGTTTTGCCATTATGGGTGCATATGTTTTGTTTCATTGCTTACTGGAAAAATGTTCAAAACAAATTTAAAACACCCTCTAACAAGTGTACTGTATTGTACAAGGAATATAATTTTTAGTACAATGAGGAAGGTGTATCAAAGAGCACATGTATGTTTCATATGCAAGGGGCCTATGATTCGAAAACAGCCCAAAATTAATCTTTATCTGCCACTGGCAAAATGTATTTTCTTTGAATGTGGGTTTCAATGCTGTTTCAATGAATGTGAGTTTCAAGGGCAGAGAAGTTTTAATGCTAAGTTTTCATTGTGAGACTGCATTGCATTGTTTAACAGATGACTTAATGTTTGTGCTGTAAAATACAAAATAAAACTTTCAAATGAAGTCCAATCATTGAAGTAAAGCAGTATGCACATTAGTGTTTATGGTAAATGGAGTGAAATAGCCAAGTAATGGTTAATTGGAATGGCTGCAGAGGCTCCAGTTCAACCATTATTTTCTCAGGGCGCGGAAGGGCAGCAAACTCAGACAGGCCCAGCTGAACTATACCTCCCAACTGTCCAGATTTTCAAAGAATGAATAGATTTTTGCTTCTTATTTTTGGTTTGTTGTTCATAAAATTTGTAGTTTTAATTCCTAAATGATTTGCCAGAAGTCACTAAATAATAAGTTTCAGACTTCATAACCTTCATAAAATGCATGTTAAAGTAAGAGCCGTTCTATCAACTGTCTCAATTTATACAAGAGCAATTTTTAGTACTGTTTATATGTGCCCCAATATATTTGGCCTTGTTCAGATTTACTGCATTAACAGGTTGAGAGGTACATGCAAATAAATTGCTTTATAGAATTAGGCATAGCCAACCTCTCAACTGTCCCCAATTTTTGGCTCAAAATGTTGCTCTTCCCCTAATAATCCCTCCAAAATAGCAATTTTGGAAGAAAACATGGAGGGTTTACAATTAAGAAATAACTGTAATAATCAAAGTTATAGATTACTTGAAATGCATGTAGATTCTTTTATTTTGTTAGCTGCTCAAGGTAGCAGTACTAATATTAAAGTGTCCCTTCTTTGACAGGTAGAAGCTGTATTGTGTGTCTATTTTATATTTTTGCATCACATTTTGGTCCATTTTTCATAAAATTGTGTTTTTGGCAAATTAGTGACAAATCACTAAAGACTGAAGTTAGAAAATGACAGACATTTGAGTTTCAGATTTTATACCCTTCAGAAAATTCATACTAATGCAAGACCTATTCTATTATCTTTCTAAGTTTATTAGAGCAATATTTAAAAATTGTCCTTATTGTTGTGCCTTTGTCCCACTTCTGTGTATGGCTTTGTCCAGATTTCTTGCTCTTGAGGTTGAGAGGTATGACAAATGTGTCAGGGCCATCACAGTCAGCCAGAGAGATTTCAAATTGTGACATGCTTGTTGCACCCCACTCCCCATGTAGTGACTCTGGATGTGTCCAAGCAAGGCAAGGAGTAGTTGTATCTACCTTGGATGGGGAGGACACACTGCATAAGTACTACAGTGGCTTTTCATCTGTCCTTGATTTTGCAGAATGGTCTGGTTTCTGTCATATTTTGTACTGTTGATTTATGCTTATTACTCAGATTTATGCTTATTACTCAAAGTGCCTGTTGCTCTGTGTTTAAGTAGCAATGCTTTAATGACCATAAGGTAAGCTTGTCTGACATCGTAAGATGCAAGTAAGCTTTAATAAGCATACTGTTAAAGAATTGCCAACATTGAAAGCCTTTCTGTTGTTGCCATGCAGAGAATACTTGACTAGATAATGTATAAGCCTTGGGTATTAAAGGACAGGATTCCATTATTTTAAAAGCTCATTACACTTGTTGGAGACTTCCAGTCATCTCTACAGACTTTACCCGTAAACTAAACAGAATGCCAATCATGTGTGGTCCATAACCTGTACAGTAATCCTTTAAGCAATGTATCTTGAGCTTGTTTCTTGTTTGCTTTTCATTTTTACTTTTATCATGTTTTCCCCATGAAACAAGTTGTCAGGCAGCAGGTCTTTTTGGATAAGAAACATTTTTACAAGTGGGGGCATCACATAGATTTCTACTTTCAGCATGTTGCTTGGTACTTTAATAAAGCTGAATATATTATAATTAGAACTGCAGTGCAAGGAGAAGTGGTTTGAGTTGAGTGCTTCTGGTTTTTCTTATACTTGATTTTGACTGGCATTCCAGTAATGTATTTAAAAGTAATTTATTTTTCATGCCTCACAACCTTTTGTTTCCATCTAGATATTAAGTAAGCTGTCATGCAGCCAATGCACTGAAATATTTTTATTCTTCTACACTTATTTTTGTCTTGATTGGACTTTCATAATGATGGTTTGCCACCCAGGGCAGCGTATTTAATTAAAGTTATTTTTTTGTGGTTTTGTGCATAGCTCCTCCCCTTTATGGTTGACCACACCCCTTCCCTTTGACCCCACCCATTCAGCGTCTCCTGCAGCCCCCCTGTGATTTGAAGTCACCAGCCGCCACTGGGGATGAGTACAGGAGATGTTGGAACTAGGGGTGATTCAAGAGTCCAACAGTCCCTGGGCCTCACCAGTGGTGTTGGTGCCAAAGAAGGATGGCAGCAACATGTTATGTGTAGATTACAGGAAATTAAATAGTCACACAGAGTCAGATGCTTACCCCATGCCTAGGACAGATGAGACCCTAAAGCAGCTTGGTGGGGCTAAGTATCTTACAACCATTGATCTTACCAAGGGTTACTGACAGGTGCCCTTGACTCCCAGTGCTAAAGAGAAGTCAGCTTTTGTGACTCCTTTTGGCTTGTATGAGTTCACAAAGATGCCCTTTGGGATGAAGAATGCCCTGGTGACTTTCCAGAGGCTGGTAGATCATATCTTAGCAGGAGCAGGAGGGTTTGCCCTTGCTTACATGGATAATATTGCTATCTACAGCCATTCCTGGCAAGATCACCTTCATCATGTCAGGGAGGTGCTGGGCAGACTACAGAGGGCAGGGTTGACCATTAAGCTGAGCAAATGTCAGGTGGGTATGACAGAGATCTCCTACCTAGAACATAGAATGGGGAGTGGGAAGATAAGGCAAGAACCTGCCAAAGTGGAAGCTATTCAGGCATGGCCTGCACCTGTTACCAAAAAGCAGGTGAGGACATTCTTAGGGACAGCAGGGTACTACAGAAAGTTCGTTCCCAATTATAGGACCATAGCTCCTCACAGACTTGACAAGGAAGAACAGGCCATATAAGGTAATGTGGACCCCAGCATGTGAGCAGGCATTTCAGAACCTTAAGGAAGCTTTGGGAGGACTCCCTGTGTTAGCCAGTCCAGACTATAGCAAAGAATTTGTTGTGCATGTGGATGCTTCAAACTATGGGGTGGGGGCTGTACTTAGCCAGATTTCTTCAGAGAGAGAAGAGCACCCAGCGGTTTATCTCAGTCATAGGCTCCAACCCAGTGAGGAATGCTATGCAGCGGTAGAGAAGGAATGTCTAGCCATAGTGTGGGCACTACAAAAACATCAGCCTTATCTGTATGGAAGACAATTCACTGTGATGGCAGATCACAACCCTCTAACATGGTTAAACAGAGCCAGTCAGCAAAACGCCAAGTTGCTAAGATGGAGTCTGGGGTTACAAGCATATGATATGTCAGTGCAGTGGGAGTAGCAATGCCAATGCAGATGGGCTCTCAAGACAGGGAACGGGGTGAAGTACACCCAGATAGACCTGACACTTTCAAGCGATGTTTCTCAAAGGGCACTTGAAAAACTTGCTTGAGTTCCCCGGGGGGGGGGGGGCGGTGAGATGAGACAATTGGGGAGAGATGGGCGAAGGCTGCCAGCCTAGTCAAATAGAATTTGATATATAATTCTGGCATTTGTAAATAAATATAAAATACAGGAATGTTTTCTTGAGTGTAAAATAATATTGTGAAATGTGGAACTGCAAAATATGTGACAACATTGCACTCTACTGGCCCAGTGAAGCAAGTTGTGTCCCTTTCATGTTAGAATTCGGCTCCAGTGTATCTGGATGAAGGTTTCATGCCCATTGTTTTAAGGCTAAAGTTTATGACCAGAATTTACATGTGGAAGGTGCTTTAGTGCTCTGGTTTCTTCTAGCGTGTATGAAATGCCTTGTATTTTTGTAAGTTTCTGAGCAGGTGTTAGATTGCTAAATAATGCAGTTTGTGGACTGAGAACTCAGACCAGGTGTTAAGATGATGCAATATGAATACTGGGAAAACCTAAGTGTCAAAAGTGATGTAATTTGGGAGGGCCTTAGAGACATGTTTGTTAGTAATGTTTAAACACTATTTCTCACAAGAGACTGGGAACATTTTGATCTTGATATCCAACTTATCAGTACTCTGCCTTATGTTCACATGTAAGTTTTAGCACTGTGATTTCTTGTAGGAATAGTTAAAGCTAGTAAAGATTATTTAGGTATTTTTCTTTGAAATCAGACCTGTCCTACTGTATTATTTTAAGTTTCTGTGTGATCTCTGAACTCTTAGATAGCTCTGTGGTGTAGTAGTTTTTGTCTTGTGTTTTAATTATTTATTATTAAATATTTTTGAAACCTTCTACCTGTGGCTGGTTTGTGTAGAGATAGACTCTAGAGTACATTGAATATTTATAGAGGTTATTGTAATAGGCCACTCTAAAGTAAGCCTTGACTGTTAGTCATACTACCATTGAATAATAATTTTGCACAGTAATAATTTGACACCCTTTTAGAGGCCTTTTATTAGCTGATATTATTAGTTGGGCGGTTGTAGTAAATACTACTGTATAGTCTGGATAAAGGGGCACAGCTGGAGAATCTTTGTCATCTTTTCCCAGGAGTATCTGTGAAGTTGTATAAATATTATCTCAAAGTGTGTGTGAGTTGTGTCAGCTACTTGGCAGGGACACAAAGCACTGGTTGGACAGAGAGGGTACTTGAGGTTGTAGTTTACCCAGCTAGGCTGATACCTGGACCCTATATCTGTGCCAGTGGGGAGTCTTATTGGGGACCTGGTGAGCAAAGGAGTAACCAGCCCCAGACTGACTGTGATCTCTGTGTGCACTTAAGGGAAATTGTACTTTACTGTGTTTATTAGTTATCCTTTTCTCTTCTATGAGATGACCTCCCTGGTGTTAGTGGTGAGGATTGAGGTTCCTTGATTGCTGGGCCAGGGCACAGTTGTCACCGTCTTCTTTATTAAATCTTTCGCCATTATACATTTGCTTTGTGCACACTTCTCTTTTGCCATATAAAAATATGTAACTTTTAATTATTGCATATATTCCTTCTTGTTTCTTAACTTATCTCCCTTCTTTATTTTATAATTCTCTTACTATTTTGTTTCTTTTATTATTTTTCATAAATATGCTGCTACTTCCTCTTTTTTACCCTGTAAGCAATATTTTTGCTTATATAAAAATTATTTTCTTGGTTTCTTTTATATATTTCTCTGTCTTTTTCATACAATATATTATATTTTTCAACTAGACTATTGAAAAGTTTTCTTTACTACTCTGTATTCCATTATCCCTCTTTCCCTCTTTTCTTCTACTCATTCTAAAAAACCTTTTTCATATTTATTTTTAAATTGTGTTCACCAAATAGTCAAATTTTCATAGAAAGGTCTCATACTAATATAGTGTTTCCATAATTCTATAAACTCTTTTCTCTCTTCTATATCTAATTATTTTTCATTAAGTCTTTTATTCCTTTTCCTATTTTAATATATTCCTCATTTTCATGAATTTTATTCCAAATAGCCACAAAATCAGAAAATCCAGGATATTTTATTCCTTTTTGAGTAGTTTTTAAACTTTTTGATATTAAGAAGTAATCAGTTTCTGTTTTAATTTAATTCCTTTATATGTCCAGTGTTTATTGCCCCATATCTTAATTGCCCACCCCTCATAATTTCTGTAACTATTTTAACATCGCAGTCCTTATTTTTATTCCATAGCTTACAGTTAAATTCACCTGCCATTATTATAGACATATTTACACAAAAATAATCAAGTATACTTTAAAACATTATTTCTCTCTCTTTTTTGCCACATATGCATATAAGGCTATAACCCTATATACATGCATTTCCATCTCAAATTGACTACATTTATTCTCCCTAGTTGTATTATTGTTATAGCTAATATCTTTATATTCTCTTTACAAAATATACATATACCTGAACATGTTTCTTTACCTATAGTCCAAATAACAGTTCCATTCCAAAGCCTTTCTGTTTGCACTCACTTCCTCTTCTGTTGACAATCTAATTTCTTCTAACACTATTATTTGGGTATCTATAGTCACACACCAATATATAATATTCATTCTCCTCTTAATATTTTTCATACTGTTTACATTTAAAGTGAACATTTTCAGCTTTATATAACTGTTGTATAAAAGATATGTTATCCCTTACCTTTCTTATTTTGTCTTACTTTTATATTTTTTTAATTTCTTTTTCTCTCCCTGCCTTTCTTCCCTATTAAATTTTCTTGCCTTTTACTACATGCCACTCTGTCTCTTCACTTGTCTCATCTATTTATTTTTCTTTCTTTTTCTCTTTCATTTTAAAAGCAACTTCTACATTTTTCAGTTGTGGTGTATCTTCCTGTACAACATCCTCTTCTATCTCTTTTTCTTGTATAACTTCTTTTACAGTTTCTTTTTTTATTTTCATTTTTTTGTGTCTCACACTCTAAGCATGAATGTCCTGCACTGACACATTTTATACACTTTAATTCACATTTCTTTGAATTATGACCTGTCTGACCACATACATAACATATTTTTGTCACATTC
Source organism: Protopterus annectens (assembly GCF_019279795.1). Taxonomy (NCBI): domain Eukaryota; kingdom Metazoa; phylum Chordata; order Ceratodontiformes; family Protopteridae; genus Protopterus; species Protopterus annectens. Next base: position 357,328,252 of record NC_056739.1, read on the forward strand.
ATTAATTAAATGGTCATTCTTTCCACAAAAATAGCACATTTTAGGTTGTCCTCTATATTTCACAAAACATCTACTACCATGAACATTAATAATACTAGGTATATGTATCACATTGTCATTTCCCATTTTTTTTAATTACTCCACATTCCCATCCTCCAGTTCATAGTCCTCTTTCATCATATATTTTAGTAGTGTCCATCATTTCTTTATATATTGCCAACATATGTTCTTTCAGTTCTTTTGCTTCCACTGTAGTTCTAAACTGAATCAACCCCTTTTTTGTTTGTCTAAAAATGTTATACAACATATTATGACCCTTGAAAGTCTGTTTTCTTTTTTCATAACTCCCCAAAAATTTCCATAACCTGACCAGTTTCAAATATCACGTCACAAAATGTTTCTTTGTTAATTAAAATAAAATCTCTTACCTCTTCAACTTTAACACCCAGTGGTACTATAACATTTTCCCATACCTCATGTCTGTCCAAACCTTACTTGAACAACAAATTTTTTCTTTGTTTACTGTATTCCCATCTCCTCTTTGGCCACTTCTCCCACTGTTTCAGCATAAGTCTTTTTCTCTGGAACCTTCTCTGGCATATTTTCTTTTTCTATTTTCTCCATAATATTACTCCAGAATATTCCAGCTCCTCTTTCTGGCTCACTCTGGTTTATCATCTCCTCCAGATAGACATCCTGCAACCCTCCTGGCTGGTGGGTGGAAATAATGCATTTTTCCACTGTTTTTGTCGATTCAAACAACTTTTTCTGTAAATATTGCTCCAAATCCATTTCTACCTCTGCATTCATGTCTGTTTCCTTCTTGACAACCTCTCCATTCAAAACAACATTTTCTCAGATCCAAAATCATTTGTAAATATTTCTGGTAGCAATTCTAACATTTCTCCTTCATTTTTGATACTTTTCACCACCATTTCACTTTGGCTTACAGCCTCCATGTTTTCTCCCTGTCTCTCTGGGCCACCTCCTTGCCTGAACTGAAAACAGGAAGTCAGTTGTGTCTCAAACAAAGTCTTCCCCTACTACCAACAGTAGTTTTTTTTTATTTGTATACACATATACAATTGATATTTTTACATATTTTTATATTTACAATATTTACATATTTCAGAATCATTCAATATATTGATATTTCCATTTTAAATATTTCCCCCACTCTTTAACTTACAACCAAAGCCATATTTTTCCAGTATTTTTGTCAATGTCCATTTTCTATTCTATTTGATTTCATTAAGTATTCCATTCCATATAGTCCATGTTACATAGAATATTATTCTGTCTGTTTTCTTAGTTTCATTCTGGGATCTTCTCCCATAAAACCCATACTCTATCATGTCCATGTTTAACATTTCAACTTTTAAATAACCTTTAGTCAAATTATGTTTACATAGTTCTTTTCATATGTTCTGTAATTTCCAATTCTTTACATTTATTACATAGTCTATCCTGTTTTGCCTTATATAGCATATTTGCCCCTACTGGTAATTTTCCTATGGACAACCTCCACAAAAAGTCATTGCATTCTTTAATTCTTTTATAATTTCTGTATCTTGTCATTATTGATTTCTTCTTATCTATCTTTAACTCTTTCTATGGATGCACCAAATAAAAATATATCATAATGTTAACATACCATTATTTTCTATTCTTTTCTATAACATTCTTTTTTTAATTTCTATAATACAATCTTACTGTAAAATTCTTTAATTTCTTCATTAATTACACTTTTATTTCTTTTTTCATTTCAATTTCTTCCCAAATTTCTCTATATTTACAATACATTGTTGTTTATGCCAAATCTTTATTATTTTTCCTTATTCCTTTTAGTACTTTATACATACTTAAAGAGGCTGCATGCAGAATCAGTTTTATCAGTCCCAATCCCCCCTGTTCATCTTTCATATACAAAATTCCCCTCTTAAGCGGGTTCAGTCTTGACCCCCAAATAAATGAAACAAATGTCTGCATAATGTCTTTTTCATATTTCATTGGCATCATATAAACATTTCTAATATACGCTATTTTACCTAGTATTATGGTATTTATTAAATGTGCTTTCTTTTTGTATGAAAACCTATATGTATTCCAGAATGTGATCACGTCTTTGATTCCTTTAATAACTTTATCCCATTGTTCATGTTTGTATTCTGTCCTTCCAAATACTATTCCTAACATATCTATAATATCTTCATTATATTCCATACCTCCTATAATACCTTCATACCCAAATCCTTTGCTTTTCTCTTTATTTATACTTAAACCAATTTTCTTCAACAGTGCACTAAATATTTCAATATTTTTTTTCCATCCAGACTTTTATTTTTTGCTATTACTACTATATCATCAGCATAAGTATAGATTATTGGTAACTGTGTCTCCTCCATCATTTTATATTTTACCTTACTTGATATTTTATTAATTTCTATTACTACTGTATTCATGATCATAGCAAAGTGCATACTGCTTGCAGGACATCCTTGTTTTATACTACACTCTATTTTCAAATCTTCCCCAATCCAACCATTTATGTTTAATTTCACATAGTATTTTACATATATTGATTTGATTTGTTATAATATCTTTTCACTTATGTTGTATGCTTGTAAAATTCCCTATAATGCTTTATACTGAATATTATCACATGCCTTACTCACATCACCTATAATGACTTTTGTTTCCATTTTTTATTTATAATATCATCAATTACTTCCCTTTTTATCCACAATAGACATTGGCTCCCCTTTCCTGTCTCCCAAATAAATTCTGATGATGTAATCTTTCATTTTTACATGTAGTCTTTAGTGACTATTCTAATGAAAATTTTATAATATGTGTTATTCAGTGTAGTTGGTCTCCAATTTTTATTTCATCTTTACCTCCTTTCTTTAATATAAATGTTATCATGCCTATGCAAATTACTTTATACTTAATCTTTCTTTCCAGCCACTCATTCATTACTTCTATAAACACCATTTTTTGCCAGCCATACATTTCTTTATACATACTATATTCAATTCTGTCCATACCTGTAGCTGAATTAAAGTTAATATCTTTCAAGATCTCATTCAACTCATTTATATGTATTTTCTCTCTAAATATTCATTATCTTCCTTATTTAATTTTCCACCATTATAAATTTGTTCTATGTTAACTTCTTTTTATTATATAAATCTAATAAATATTCTTTAATTATTTCATATATTTCTCCTTGTTTTTTAACTTGTTTCTTTTCTTTATTTTTTAATTTTCTTATATTTCATTATTTTACTACATTACATAAAATTTTGTTTATATAACAATTTAGTAACCTTAGTTTTTTTTTCATAAAATACGTTTTTTTCTCTATCAAGTCTTTAAATATTTTGACTTAATAGATTGTATTCCATTTTATTTTTTTCTCCTTTTCTTTTTATACATTCTAAAAAAAAATTTATGTATTTCTTTTTCAAATGAATCCACCATGTTGTCCAATTTTCATAAAAGTCTCTCATACTGATATGTTGTTGCTGTCATTCTGTAATTTCTTTTCTTGCTTCTGAATCTAACTCTTTCTCATTTACTCGTTTTATGCATTTTCCTATTTTAATATGTTTTTAATTTTCATGCATTCTTACCCAAATTGTAACATGATCATCACATCCACTATATTTAATTCCTTTTTTTGTAAGTTTTTAGGTTTTCTGATATCAAAAAATAATCAATTTCTGATTTAATTTCATTTATTTTGTAAGTCCAGTGTTTATTTTCCCATATTTTTAATTTTCCACTTTTCATAATTTCAGTAACCATTTTAACATCACAATTATTCTTTTTATTTCCAAAATTACAATTAATATAAAACTACTAGGCTACATACATATTTTTCCATTTTATATCTGATACTGTTATTTGGCCCAGTTCTACTATTCTAAGATGCAATATGTTTGTACTTTCTTGGCATAGTATACATATATCTAAATATGTTTCTTTACCCATATTCCAAATAACTTTTCTGTTTGCACCCTTTCTTCTTCCATTAGCATTCTAATGTCTTCTAAAACTATTACTTGATCATCTTCTGCAGCACACCACTGTAAAACACTAATTCTTCTCTTAATATTATTCATAGTGTTCAGATTCAAAGCTAATATTTTTAGCCTTATGGAACAGTTATTAGAATAATCTTCTTATCTCTGCTTTTCTTATTCTCTCTTGCTATTGTATTTTTAAATGTTCTTTTTCTTTCTCAAACATTTTTCCTATTGAATTTTGTATGCCTTTTACTATATGCCACTCTGACTCTTCTTCACTTGTTTCATCTGTCTATTTATTTGTCTTTCCCTTTAAATTTAAATACAGTTTCTATGTTTTCTTGTTGTGTTGTGTGTTCTTGTATAGCATTCTTTTCCAACTCTTCTTCTTGTATAATTTACTTTTCATTTTCATTTTCTTGTATTTCTGCCTCACATTCTAACCATTAATGTCCTGTATTACCATATTTCTTAATTTTCACTTCACATTTCTTGGCATTATGACTTGTCTGACCACATAATTAACATCTTTTTTTATCACACTCACTAATTAAATGATCACTTTTTCCACAAAAATGGTAAGTCTTTGGTTGTCCTCTGTACCTCACAAAACTTCTATTGCCATGCACATTAATAATACTAGGTATGTGTATCAGATTATCATTTTCCATTTTAAAATTATTCCACATTCCCAGACCCCAGTCCATAATCCTCTTTCATCATAGATTTTAGTAGTGTCTCTCACTTTTTTACATATTGCCAACAAATATTCTCTCAGTTCTTTTGCTCTCACTTCAGTTCTAAGCTGAATCAAGATTATTTTTTGTTTACCTGAAAAAGGTTTGCACAGCATAGTCTGACCATGAAAAGTCTGCTTTATTTTTTAACAGGCTCACAAAATATTTTCCATAGCCTGGCCAGTTTCAAAAAGCAAGTCAGAAAAAGTTTCTTTGTTAATTAAAATGAAAGCTCTTACCTCTTCACCTTTTATTCCCAGATGTGCAGTATTGTCCCATACCTCATATCTATCCAGGCCTTTTTCTTTTTACAGCACACCCAAACAACATATTTTGTCTTTACTTCCTTCATCTCTGTCTTCTCCTTAGAACCATCTTCTACTGTTTGAGCATAGGACTTTTTTCTTGAACCTTCACTGGCTCTTTTTCCTTCTCTTTTTCTCCCTTTTCTATTTCTTCCATAATGTCACTCAAGGATATAGCAGTTCCACTTTTTGGCTTACTCTGGTTAACTAGCTCCTCCAGATACTCATCCCACAACTCTCCCAACTGGAGGGTTGAAATAACACACTTTTCTGCCATTTCTGCCAGTTTAAATATTTTTTTCTGGATTTTTGTCTGAATCCATTCCAACCAGTGCATTTAGCTCCATCTCCTTCCCATTCTCCTCACAATCAACAGACATTTCCTCTCCTCCCACATCACCAGAAACAATTTCTGGTAGCAATTTTACAATTTTTTTCTTCATTTTCAACACATTTAACTTCCAAATTACCTTGGTTCTCAGCAGCCATGTTTCTCCCAGTTCCTCCTGGCTGGCTCCATGCCTGGAGAGGAAACAGAAAGTCATGATGTTTAACACCCAATCTCTTCCCCCTACTGCAAAGAGTAGTTTTTTATTGATATATACATTACATATTATTTACATATTTACATATTTAAATTATTTACAACTATTTACAAATCTCCATACATTATAAACTTCAATTTAAGCATTGCCCCGCACCTTTATCCACAACCAAAATATTATTTTCTCCAGAATATTTGTCATAGTCCATTTTCCATTGGATTTGATTTCATTTAGTCTCTCATTCCATATAGCCCATGAAACATAAAATATTATGTCCATTTTCTTCACTTTTTCCTGTTTTTGTGCACCATAATAACCATATTCTAGTATGTCTATATTTTATTTGTTCACATTCTAACAAACTTTTCACCCTATTAAGTTTATATATTTCTTTCCCCAAATTAACTCTTTCACATTTCAAAAACACTTGCTCAGTAGTCTCAAACTGCCCATATTTATTACATATTCTATCTTGCTTTTTCTTGTATGGCATATTTGCCTTAACTGGCAATTTTATAATACGCAATCTCCATAACAAATCATTACATTCTTTAATCTTTTAATGTTAGTATATCTCATTGTATGCCTTTTTCTTATCTATTTCTAAATCTTTCCAGGGATCAATGCAATAAAATGCTTTCATAATATTCAAGTACCATTCCTTTCTGTTTTTCCTCACATATACATTTTTTTTATTTTCCATAACAAAATTTTGTTTTGGTATTATGTCATTTCTTCATTCACAATGTTTTTACTTCTTTTTTTAAACATCCATTCCTTCCCAGAATTCTTTGTATTTATAATATATTATCGTTTATATCAAGTTTTTATTTTTCTTCATAATTCCTTTTAATACCTTATAAAAAATTAAAGATGCTGCATGTACTATTTGGTTTATTAAACCCAGGCCGCCTTGTTCTTCTTTCATATATGGAATCTGTCTCTTGATTGGATTTAGTCTAGAGCCCCACATAAAGAAAATATAATCTTCATTAGTTACTTTACTTAATAGGAATCATATAGATGTTAACAACATAAGCAATGTTTCCTATTACAATGGTGTTCAACAAGAGTGTTTTTTCTATATGAAAATCTGTATGATTTCCAAAAAATAGTCATATCCTTTACTTCTTTGACTACATTATCCCATTATTGTTGTCTGTATTCATTCCTTTCAAATATTATACCTAATAAATCTATATATTTTTTTATTGAACTCAATACCCCTATCATACCTTCAAAAACCAATTCCTTTACTTTTCTCTTTATTTATTCTTAAACCAATTTTATTTAAATGTATACTTAACTTTTCATTTACTTCTTCCCTTCATACTTTATATTTAACAGTTAGCACAATAGCATCTGCATAATTATACATTATTGGCAATTGTACTTTCTTTATCATTTTGTATTCACTGCTACTTGACATTTTATTAATTTTCTTCACTATTACATTTATAACTAATGAGAAAATTACAGTACTTGCTGGGCAGCCCTGCTTTACTGCATATTATATTTTTATTTCTTCCCCAATCCAGACATTTACATTTAGTTTCACATAGTTTCTTTCATAAGCAGATTTTATTTATAATATTTTTGCTTACATTATATGCCTGCAAAATTCCCCATGATGATTTATATTGAATATTATAATAGGCTTTACTTATATTCCCTATCATAATCTTTGCTTCTACATTTTTTATAATATCATCAATGACTTACCTTATTATCCATAATAGCTCTTGACATCCTTTTCTTCCAAATACATTTTTGGTAATATATTCTATCCATTTTTATGTAACCTTTTTGTTATTATTTTCATAAAACTTGTATAATCCATATTATTCAATGTTATTGGTTTCCAATCTTTTATCTCCTCTTTATTTCCTTTTTAAATATACATTTTATAACTCCTGCACATATCTCTTTCTCTTTAATTCTATTTCTAACCATGCATTCATAACCTCTATAAAAATTATTTTTGCCACTCCTTCATTTGTTTATACATACCATATTCAATTCTGTCCAAGTCTTTTGCAGAATTCATGTTAATATCTTTTAGAATTTCATTCAATTTTTTCATAGTTATTTTTTGTTCTAAATACTCATTATCTTTGTTATTTAAATTTTCACCTTTATAAATGTGTTCTATGTTTTCTTCTCTTTTAACAAATAATTCCAATACATATTCTTTACTTATTTTGTTTGCTGTCATATTTGCTTAACTTCCTTATTCTTTAATTCTCTTGTTATTTTTCCTTCTTTGATTATTTTACTCAGATATGATACTACCACTACTTTCTTTCATTGTAAACAATATTTTGTTTATATAACAAGTGGTATAATTTTAATTTGATTCATTTTATATATTTCTTTCTTTTTCATAAAAGGAATTTTTCTTCTCTAATAAGTCTCTGAATGTTTCTTGACTTAACATCTTATTTCTCTCTTTTTCTTTTCTTATTTTCTTCCTTATACATTCTAAAACACTTTTTATATTTCTTTTTAAAATGAAGTCAGCACATAGACCAATTTTCATAAAACTCTCTCATATTCATATGATTTTCCATAATTCCATAAGTTCTTTTTTCTCTTCTAAATCTAATTCCTTTTCATTAATGCTATTTATTCCTTTTCCTGTTCTGATATATTCTTCATTTTTCTGCCTCCCCTGAAAGAGGGACTAGCCTAAGGGGACTAACCCAGCCAACAAAAAAAAGTAAATAAATAAAAAATAAATAATGCATTTTTTGGCATTTAGTTTTAGTCCATGGTTTTGGCACCAGTTATTTATTTGTGAGAAACTTTCATGCAAGATGGTAGAGTCATTTGGAGATTCAATGACTGCTCCTTACTTGTAGTCATCTGCAAACTTGGTCAGCCAGTGCTGTTTGGTAATTGTTTTTACTGCTGAAAAGTAGATGCCAAATAGGAGAGGTCCCAGCACAGAACCCTGAGTGAAGCCATTGGTGACTAGTCTTTTTGTGGAGGTAACTTCCCCTATTTTGATTTCCTGCAGCCTATTTGTGAGCCAGTTTGCAGTCCAGATGGTAACACAGGGATTTATTCCAAGTTTGCTTAGCTTTTCTACTATGTCTGACTCGTGATTTATGTCAAAAGCTTTAGCCAGGTCAAGGTATGTAGTGTGTACCATTTTGCTTTCATCTATTGCTTTGGTGACCTTTTCAAAAAATCCACTAGGCTGAGTAATCATGGCCTGCCCTTGATGAGCCCAAACTGAGAAGGGAGTAAATATTGGAGGTTCCCTCTGTCCTGATTGATTAATTCCATGATAAGTCTTTGTATGGCTTTGCTTATGAGACTGATTAGACTTATTGGTCTATAATTGCCTAGGTGTGTGGCAAGATATCCTTTATGCTGGGTATTGCCGGTAACTGTTCTCCGTTCACTTGGAACAAAACCTGTATATAGGCTGAGACTGAACAGTGCTGTTAGGGGTATGTCTAAATCATGCTTCATGTTATTTAATATGAATCCTTGGATATTGTCAGAACTCATCGTTGCAGTATTTTTAGCTTTTGATAGCATTTTTAGGACTTGATCTTTGTAAGCCAGTTTCAAGTATATATTGAGAGATAGAGGGGAAAAAGGGGAAAAGTTAGATATAAATTTATTGGCTGGTATGTTCACTGTATCTTCAGCCTCATTTAAGGTAGCATCATCAGCAATCAGCTTAGCACAATGCTGTGTTGTGCTTTTGCGACTAGAATCCAAAAATGCTTTGTGCAATTTCTTTGGCTTATGTTTCTATTTTAGCCTCAAACTTGGCTTTGTTGGATTTTTATAAGCCCCTGAGTTGTTTTTTTTTTTTGTTTCAGTAACAAGAGCAATAACATTCTGGGACTTACTCTTCTAACATTTTGTCAAACATTTTTGAGTTTTTACTCAAACTTGCATTATCAAAGGAAAAGCATTTAAGATCAAATAGATTTGAGTCCATTCAAACACAATGCTAATTATTAAGCTTACAATTACTGATAATAAATCATGGGTATTAAGAAATGTTTTAGAAGAGACATTAATGTTGAAATTGGATTCCGCATATATGCCATTAACTGTTATATTGTTTAGAAATTATATCTGTAGAATTACTTTATTTAAAAATAGAAATTTCTTGTTTTTTGTAGAGCTTTTACATTAGGGCTTTTAGGAAGTCAAAATACTATGAATATGGAGTCTCTTAAAAATAATATATTGTTGGTATATTATTGCTTGGTAAAGGTACACAAATTCAATAGAGGAGATTTTGAGAAAATACAGTTTAGATCCTTCAAATAGATTAAAGATTCATTATCTTGTTTAAAAAATAAATGAGAATTTATTAATATTAAAGGATACAAAAAGTAAAGAAAATTTGTGACTGTGATTTCTGTTATTAAAGGTGATATATTGTCTAAAGGATGTGAGTGTATATGTGTCATATGGTAGAACAATTTTAGAGGGCTTGCCACCTGGTGATGTGAGCATTCTGTCTAGTTGATTGTCACTGTTACTGACATCCTGACCCTCATGAGCAAAAATGGGAAAATGGGGTTGTTGATGGACAGATGATCTAATGGATATCTTTCTTGGCTACATAAGTTAATTGTATTAACAGCAATAACTTAGAGGCTACTTTAAATTTCTATAATCAACTGAAGTGAATAATTAGTTATATGATTGTAATAACACTTTATTATTTAAATCCATTGGGCTAGTATCATCCAATTTATATATCCAAGTGTTTATGTGGAAGTATGTACATATTGTTTTTATTACACCTTTCAAAGTTTTCAGACTCATTAAGTCCAGTTTGTTAAAATGCTGGAAATGTTAATATGATAACTAAAGCTAAATTGATACACTTGTTTATTGATTGTGATAAAGTTCTTGCTTTCTGAATGATGTCTGTTACTTTTTGTTGGATTGTCAGGACATTGTTTACATCAGGAGGAACAGTTTTAATATATGCCCCAGTACCAAGAGTTAGTAGTAGTTGTAAACATTGTAAAATGTTTTGATGCCTTCTTGAAGTAGCCAGAAAAAGTCATAACCAAAAAATGAAATTGATATGAAACTCCTTTATTTAAAGAATTTCTAAATGTAACAGCTATGGTATGCAGAAATGAAAAAGAAGCAACAAAACTGTGCTCTGTTAATAATATGAAGAAGTCAAGCTGCTGTAACAAACTTGAAATATGAGTTGCAAAAAAAAAAGACTAAATTCAAGATTTGTATAAATGAATCTGTTTTTATGTTTATTGATTATTGAATACCTTAGAAATATCTTCTTTTCTTTGTATGTATTATATATATATATATATATATATATATATATATATATATATATATATATATATATGTTAAAAATCAGTAATCATTTTCATGAAAAAAAAAAGAATTGACAATAATAGTGCTGTGATAAAAATACTGCCATTATATGCTAATTTCCATTTATTAATCCATTTTGAAAATGCCAATAATACATGTTTTACCATATGCAGCATGTATTATAAGGTTAAAGTGAATTAGTTTTAAACTATATTCATGGTGAGATGTGCTATCCAACAGTGTGCTTTTATGGCCAGGAGACTCACTGGATATGATCCACAGGCCAAGCATACATTTACTGTTGCAGAATAAGGGAAGACCTTAGCTTTTGGAGTCTGTATTTTATTTTGAAACCTTTTGTGGTTTTATGACTTGTACAGAGTGTGAGTGCAAGGTGTCCATTGATTGAGGAATAATTGCAATCCATGAAGAAAATTCGGAAATTAAAGTTTCATGAATTATGTAGCTGCAACCCATTATCCTACAAATTGCCCTGATGTTCCCTCAGATAATGTTAAGTTCAGAAATAAATATTCTGTAAAGTATAGGTTCATAGGTATATACTACTCTAATGACCTGTAGGGCCCTCATAAGCTAGATGTGCAACACGCATGACCCACAAATTTGATTTATATAATGATGATTTGCTGACTGCCTCTTTTCATCAGTCATAGGCACCAGATCATGGGTGAATTTCTGATTATTCATCCATTCGTCCAGGTTGTACGTGAATAGGATTAGGGAGACATTCTGTTTCACATGGATAATGAGCCTATTCTAGAGAATGGGAATTCTCTAAAATATATCTGTCTATCCAACATGTCCTATTTATGTTGCAAGAAAAATGTAGCTCTTTTGATCTTGTAGTTCTGATGCCATTTCTTTTGGGGATGTGCAAGAGGTACATCAGAACGGGGGCAGGGATGCCTTGTATGCCAGCCAAAGATCACTTTTCAGCAGCGTGTATGTTACAGAATTAAGAAATGGGGCTTTGAGGTAATAAGCATAGGGCATTTTTCCTACTCCCTTTATTCTTTTTGTAAGGAACCTTTGTGAATGTTCCATTTGCTGTATGTGTCTGGTTAGCTGCATATTAAAGTAGTCATTATACTCTAAGATGGGTCTGATGAGGATGAGTACAGTGGTATGATGACCTCTCTGGATGTAGATGTCATGGCTTTACTTATAAGTTGAGCAACATAGAAGGATTTTCTTACTAACTTGGACACATCTTGGTCGAAAGCTAGATTACTATCTACGTGACTTCCCCAGATGCCTGAGTAGTGAATCAACTTTTAGGGTGTTTTTATTGATGCTGTCATTATTAGGGGTGGTTGACGTACAAAAAAGTACTAAAATGCATTTCTTATGGTTTTAAGCCATTGCTTGGCACCAAGCATTTGTCTGTGTTAGACCTTTGTGAAAGGTGTTCTCATCTTGGGGGGAATTCAATGACTGCTCCCAGTTTGCAATCATCTACTAAACTGGTCAGCCAGAGGCCTTTAACATTGGCTTTGATCTCTGAGAAGTAAATGCCAAAGAGGAGCAAGCCTAGCACTGAGCAAATCCACTGGTAAACTGCCTATTTGTGGAGGTGGCCTCACTTATCCTAACCTATTGCATTCTACCAGTAACAAGCTATCTGGCATGTTATAAAAGGGTTTATGCCTAGTTCCGTGAGTGGGATATTGTATGAAATGCTTCAACCACATCTAGGCAGTCAGAATGCACCTCATTCCCCTCATCCTTTGCCTTAGTAACCTTCCTTTGACATAGTCAAACTGGAATGAAACCAGTGTTTAGAGGTCTCTTATGTTCTTGTTGATAATTTCCATGCTAATTCTTTTCATGGCTTTGCAAATAAGACTAGTCAGACTAATGGGTCTGCAGTTTCTAGGATCTGATGAAGGTTCTTCCTTATGAAGGGGGATGGCTGTCACAGTCCTCCATTCTTGTGGTACAAAGCCTGTTTTAAGACTATAGTTTAATAGTGACTCCTGGGGTCCCGATAAGTGATATTTTAGAATGTTCATTAAGCATCCTGGGATATTATAGGGGCCCACTGAGGCTGCATTCTTGGCTTTAGCAATGGCAGCTAACATATACTTCCTAGTTATAGTTAAAGGGGTTATTTTTGAAGTTATTTCTTGGGTGATGGTTGGGGTGAGGGGGATAAAGCTAGAACTAAATTTGGCCACTGACATATTTGTTATATCTCTAGCCTTGGTGTATGTGGCACCATTAACCACCAGTTCAACACATTTCTGTGTGCTGCCCTTGAGGCTTCTGACATAAATGAAGAAGACCTTATGGTTATATTACTCCAGGGAGGCTAATTTAACCTCGGAATTGGTTTTATTTGACTAATCAGCCCTTCTAGTTGTCTATTATATAGTTTGGCAAGATAGTTTTTATATTTATGGGAATTACCATTCCTGATTTTTGCCATACTTCTTTTCCTTTTGTTGTATATCCTCTTTAAGCTGGGATGTCACTTGGGTGGTTTGTTTCTTTTGCTAGTTCTGGGATTACTTCTGGTATGCACAGCAGCCTTTATCCAGCCATTGATGTTATTGTACAGAGTTTCTGAGAGCAATTCAGCATAGTCTTCTGTGCTCTTGGGATTCATAGGGGTATTGGATTTTAACAAACCATCACTTAATGAAATGCAGTTTGTCTTGGAATAGGTCTTAACTGTTACTGGTTTCACTGGTGTTGCAGAGTTTATTTTAATTTTGAAGGAGACAACTTTATGGTTGGACCTTACCAAGGAGGATGAGACATGTCGGGGAAGGGGTAGCATTCTTCCATATCTGTGAGTATGAGGTCTAGTAGGATGAATCCTCTAGTGAGCAGTTTCACCACTCGGTCAAGGGTGTTTGTATTTACAAAGACCAGGAATCTCTATGTTTGTAGATTTGAGGCTATGTAGGATTCCTGGTCTATAGCGGGGTAATTGAAGTATCCTATGAGAAGGATATTAGGTTGGATGGTAAGTGTCTCCAATAGGTCCAAGTATGCATTGTGAGCTTCTTGGGACATGGAAGGTGACTTATAGCTGGCTAGAATATAGTATGGGATTTTCTCTGGTGATCTGCATTTGGAAGAACTGTAGCAAGTCATCTGTCTGATCACCCTAGAGGTCTGCTTGTTATTGATGTATATTGGTGACATCTCTGCCTTTATCCCTTGTCTGTGCAGCTACTGGTCTAAAAGTGTGGAAGGGACTAGAACCTTGCACTGCTGGGGTACTTTCTGCCACTTTTAACCTTGTCTCGGTAACATCACAGATGTCTATATTCTCAAGTGTGAGGAAGGCTTGGAAGGAGTGTAGTCTTTTATTTAGGCTCCTGGCATTGAACAGTAACACCTTAAAGTTCAGTTGAGTTGAATTTACTATGTCAGTATGATTGCCAATTTGGCATTACCTAAAAAATGTACTTTAGGGATGGATAAAGTTATAGCCAGTATTTGAAAGCCTAGAGGAGAAAGGTGCAGACTATCCTTGGGAAAGCAACTTGGTTTGTTAATCATGCCCTCCCAAGCTGATAAATATCAGATCCCCTTAGAATGACACCAGAAAGTCAGCAGTTGTTAAAAGCAATTGTTTGCTTATATTGTGGCATAATCCTGACAGATTATTCCAGGATATATTTTTAAATATATATGCAAATACTGAGGTGTTGCTCATTTGGTAAAGTGAACTTGATCAATGCCAAATCTGTTCTTTCCTTTCCTTTCGCTTCTAAACTTTCAAAAAGCCAAACCCAACTGTGAGATTTTTCAATTCATATCCCATATACTTCAATAATATATGTTGCCTCTGTATCTAGATCTTCTCTGCCGAACCAAATGCAATGACCTGACATTTTTAGACAGTAGGACATATTGATGAACTTTGATATGTGCAGTAATGTCTTCGTTTTAAAGTTTAAATTAATTAAAATAAGAAAAGTTAAAATTAAAAGTGTACATTTAAAACTGGGACTTAAAATAGTCAGCATTCCTGCATCACCTTAAAACAGGCTGAATGATTTCCAGTTAATGTCAGAGGAGAGTTCCAAATCTGCATAATTATCTATAGCTTAGACCAGTGTCATCTTTTTGCAAGGACATTTGTATTTGATGGCATTTCCTATGGCACTTAGAATACATGTAGCAGGAAGCCTTTGAATTCTTGGCCCCAAACTTTAGAGGTCTTTGGGCCAAAATTTAACAGAAGTTTAAAAAAAAAGATGCAGTATATCTGCATAAAAGCGATGAAAAAATACTTATAACACCACTGGTGTTTCACATACATTATTTTAAAATTAACAAATTATTTCAGCTAATTCCATTTGGGCTAGGTCAGTATGCTCAACTTAGTTAGTATCCCTTTAAATTGTTTTTCTCTTTTTGAATAGTAATATATTAAAATAATAGTAGTACAGAATCCACAGGAGTCACCACACGGATGAACTCAATGAATATAAAATCTTCTTTATTTGAAATAAGGAACACAAGCGCTTTCACGTAGCTATACTACGCTTCTTCAGGTGTCATACTAATGTTGTCTATTTTTGTCCATTTAAGTGTATGGTTTGTCAAATCCGACCTCGGTATCAAGAGCTCTGACTCATACCCTACCCATAATTCCCTAGACTCTACCTTAGATTCTGTCAAGAATCAACTTACTGTATCCTTTGGAATACACGCTACTCCTATCTACTCCTATCTACTGGGAAAGAGTTTTCTCTCTCCTTCTGTTTGTATGTATCTTCATATATATTTATTTGTAATAGTTTTTGTTGCTGTTAAAATATATTTGTAGTTAGGTTGTAACCTACACTTTTTTTTCATCATGTCAGAATCCACTGGATTCAATAAGTGCTTGGAGGGTAGTCATAAACTTCCACTCCGGGACCTACACTCTAAATATGTATATTGCTTGGGTGCTACACATCTGGATGTGTTCTGTCAGTCCCGTGCCACTTTTAGTGCTAGAGCCCTTTAGATGAAAACAGGCAAACTTGTTTTAATGGGTTTCCTTAGAGCACAGACTGTTGATAGCCCATCATCTTCTTCTGCATTCACCTCCAAAAAAGATTGACCTAAATCTAAGAGCGAGAAAATGAGAATGACTCTTTTAAGGATAACAGAGGGGAAAACAGAGGAGTAAGTCACCCACTAAGTCTGCTGCAAATGGTCACCGGAACCAACAGCTTTGCTCAGTTCTGATCCTAAAACTGTTCAAAGCTCAGATCAGTGACTCTTTGGGTCTGATCACCTTCTCCACAAGCCAGATACTCAGTGGTACTGGTAAGTCCTAGATAACGTTCCCCCATTCTCCAGTTAAGGAAATACTCTTGACTGCCTTCGGTGGTCTTGTGCACTTGGTCATCTCGAAGTTTCATGGAACTTGATGTTGATAGGATGATAAGGACGTTTTTGAAGATATAAATCCAGCTTGCGATTATCCAGCTACTGTCCCCTGGAAAAGTACCAGGTTCTGGCCATCTGCTGGAATCCATACCAATTTGCCCCTTGGGTCTTGTGTTATTGGATCTTACTGGAACTGGATCACCTTTCATGGCACCGGTGCTACTCATGACTTCAACACTGACAGCTTCCCTCTATCTCTCTCTTGAAACAGATGCCTTTGGATTGAGTTGAGACTCAGAACCAAAGCACTGGCACTGAGTTCCAATGGGGTGAGTTGATACTGAGATTCTTGGAACTGTCTCTCCCACTTGGGGCTTCAGCTCTAGACAGCTTGGATCTGAGATCAGCTTCAGGGCTCTGGATCAATCAGTGGTGATGGTTCCATTCCTTCCTTGGATCACAGGGTGTCCTCAGTTCTGGTGGCAGCTTCAGCCTTCAAGACCTTTGAAAGGGCCTTGGCAAGTTCTAAACAGAAGGTGCCTTTATCCAGCTCACCTCCACCCAAACCCCACCTAGGTTCTACACCACCTCTTCATTATCTTGTCAGACAGGGGCAGCCAGTCCTATGGGCTTCTGAGAAAATCTGCTTTGTCAGTTCTTTGACTAATTCTAAACCTTCTGTTGCTCCCCCAGGTAGCATCAGAAAACAGACATGCAAACAGAAGCACTTAGACTTTTCTCCAGAGTATTTCAGTAAAGACACTGACTTAGAGGAAGAGAAAGGTTCCCATTACTCACTCTCTGAAGATGTCACCTTTGGCCATATTCTTAAATTAATGAAGCAGAGAAGGGGTATGGTCATCCCAAGACCTCTCAGCAGATAAGTCAGTGTTCATGAAAGCCTTTGATTCTGGACCAATATCATCCTGGTTGGTACCTCCCATTGACCCCTTTATCAACCTTATGCCTCAATTGGCATAAACAGACCCTGATGTGGTGGAGCCCATCCGGAAAAAAGCAGATTGCATCTTGGCTGTGCCTAAGGTCAGGAAACACTGGAGTAAAGGTCCAACAGTATATGCTATGGTGGAGGCAGCAGCCACCAGAAAAGAACTATTGGAAGAAAGTTTGTCTGTTCATCAGTGACTTTTGCCCTTAAACAACTAAACTATTTGGCTCATTTAAAAAGATTGCAGAGAGACTTGACCAAAAAGATCACCAAATCCCTCCCAGGGGGGTATTACCTATGGATGTTCAAAAAACAGTGGACTCACAGCTTTCCACCCTGCAAGCCTCCTCAAATGTGGCCATGCATTTACTTTTAATGCAGCTGACAGCATGGCCAGAGTAGCAGGCACCGGCATCACTATTTGCCGCCATGCCTGAATGCGCCTTCATGGAAGGCTTTAAGTCATCCTTTGTAAATGCCCCTTATGATGGCTCCACCTTGTTTGGACCTAAAATTAAAGACACACTCACCAGGATAGTAAGAATCTCTCTGTTTTGGTAGTATGCTTCTCTACCCAATGCAAATCTTTCTCTAAGAACTGGAGATAGTGGAAGAGGATGCAGTTCTGCAAATCAGAGTAATTTCCATGAATTTCAAGGTGCTAGACCTTCATGTGGCACAGAGGGAGACAATGCTAATGGATGATGCCTTAGAGGCAGAGGTTGACTACATAACCAAGGCTTTTGCAGTCCCTTTACTGAGAAAGCTTTTCAGCAATCATGAATGGTTGCCTGACTGCTGCACTCTGGAGGCAGTCTTGGGGGGGGCACCTACATTTACTTTCTCAAGCGTGGCACAGAATAACAATAGATTCCTGGTGCTAAAGATAATATCCAGAGGCTATACAATTCCATTTTCCATTCCACCTCTGAAAAAGAAGAAAGTTCCTGATATTCCACTTAGTCACAGGAACTTAGCAACTAGAAAAAAAGAGTCATCTAACCAGTCCTCTATGAAAAGTTAGACTCTGGAGTCTATTCCAGGTTCTTTTTTGTACCAAAGAAAATTGGGGGGGGGCTAAGACCCACTTTGGATCTCAGTCACCTCAACCAGTTTGTGAAGCATACAAAATTCTGGATGGTCACATTTCAGTTCATTTTACCTCTGTTGAGGAAGGATGATTGGATGTGCTCATAGATCTCCAGAATATATGCTGTTACATCAACATAGCAAAGCAATCCAGGAAATTTCTCTGTTTCCACCTAGGAGCCAATCACTATCAATTCTGGGCACTGCCATTTGGTTCACCATAGCCCCCAAGCTGTTCACCAAGATAATGGCAGTAGTAGCAGTGCACCTGCATCTGCTAAGGATTCAAGTGTTCCTATAGTTCGACAACTGGCACCTCACCATTACTTCCAAGCATTTACTGTTGCGTCACCTGCATCAGATAATCAAGTTGTTACCAGACTTAGTCAACATTTTGGTAGACTTATAGTTATTCCTAACTCCAAAACAGAGTGTAGAGTTTATAGGTTCCTCCTAGACACCAACCTGCAAAAAGTCAGTTTTCCCAGCCCAAAGTTCTGTTGCTTCATCTCACAGCATTACAAGTACTGCATCACCCATCACCACCACTGAGGTTAGTTCCACATCTCTTATGCCTCATGGCACCCTCAATACTAATTGTCCCTTTAGCCAGATACAACATGAGAATACTGCAATGGCCTTTAGCAGTACAGTGGTCTCAGTCCATTCACCCTTTACATTCAAAAATCCAAATTACGCAGGTCTGCAAACAACATGTTGCTTGGTGGATAACTTCCCTGGCTGTAACTGAAGGTTGCCCTTTCCAGTCAGAATAACCAATTGCAACAGTGACCATGGAAACATCTCTTCTACATTGTGGGGGGGGGGCATATCAAAGGGAGAATGGAACAAGGTAGATGGTCATCACTACAGGTCAGTCTTCACAGCAATGTCTTGGAGTTGAGAGCAGTCCTCCTAGCATTGCAAGCATTTCAGATTCCCCTGCCCAAGGGTGTGTTCTCCCTATCGTCAGACAACTTGTCAGTGGTATGGCACATCAACAAGGAAGGGGGAACATATTCTTATCCTCTATGTTGAGAGGCCATTAGTCCGGCAATGGGCAATATCTTTACAATGCTTTCTGACAGCAATGCATATCCCAAAGTTGTCCAGTGTACTAACAGATAAATTGAGCAGAATAGTCCTGATGTCTCAAGAGTGGTCCCTCAGTCCTACAGTGACACAATTAATATTCAGTCAGTGGGTCCAACCTTGCTGCATCCTTTTTGCATTCTGTCTAAAAATCAAATGTAGCAGGTATTTTGCCCTTATCCCTCCTCAGGCACAATCACCAAGGGACACTCTCATCCACAACTGGCCCCTGGGCCTCCTGTATGTCTTTCCTCAATTGCCTCTAATGAGCAAATTCATACAGAAAGCAAGACAGTGTAAGGCTGGGTGATCCTCATTGCCATGTTTTGGTCCCGACAAACTTTGTTCCCCTACCAACGGCCTCTTCTTGTAGATCCCCTTGGATGTTAGATTATTATCCAAAAGTGCTGACCCATCCATCTCTACTGCTTCCTCTGGGCTATAAGTCCATGAAGTTAACTGCATAGCTCCTCCAATATAACCAGAAACACAAGGCTTTCCCTTGCAGTAGGCAATATTCTTTCTGGTTCATTCCATACTAGAATTTTTATCTCATCTCTTTGATAAAGGTTTCAGCTTTGCCTCAATCAAGGTACAGTTGGCAGCAATTTCAAATTTTCATGTTGGATGTAAAGACATTCCAATAGCTTCACTAAAACTTTCCAAAGCTTTCCTAAAATGTATTTTTCTACTGTGACCTGCCATTAGAGACCCAGCACCTCCGTGTGATATCATCATTATGCTACAAGCCCTGGCCCAAGCTCCATTTGAACCCACTACCACAGTATATTACTTGGAAAACAATTTTCCCAGTGGCAATGACATGACCAGTCATGTCTCAAAGTTACAAGCTCTTTAATGTAAATCTCCATATTTAGCATTTCACAAAGAAAGAGTTTCGCTTAGAACTAAACCATCCTTTATTTCTAAGGTGGCATCAGAAGTTAATCTTAATCAATCAATAAATGTGCCTGTGTTTTCCCCAGGTATTCAAACAAAGGAGAATACTTGCTTACATATGTTAGATGTCCACAGATAGCTCAGATTCTATATCCACTGGAAAGAAAACAATTCAGAAAAGATGATAAAATGCTCATTTCATTTTCTAAACCAAAGTTAGGGAAGGCAGTTACTAAGGTTACTTTGTCCAGATGGCTATCAGATTGTATTTCTTTTGTCTATAATAGGAAGGATTTACCCTTATCAGACAAACCAAAAGCCCACTCAACTAGGACAGTATCTACTTTGACAGCCTTTAACAGAGAACTATCCACTGATGACATTTGTGCTGCGGCCACTTGGTCTGTGGTACACACCTTTGTGTCTCCTTATAAACTGGACAGTCAATCCAGATCACATTCATCATTTGGTTCAACCATACTCAGGAATGTCCTTTCTTGATAACGCCCAGTTTGGCAGCTTTGGATTCTATCCCATATGTTTGAAGTAGATGAAAATATACAGCATTAGATACAAAGGTTGTACACTTACCATGTTGCCTGATTTTTGTCTGGTTCAAACTCCCGCCATCCTTCCCCCTTCTAATTTCTCTCCTATGGCCTCAAGATGATTGTGTGTATTTTTATTTCATGTCTGTGCACAATCATGTGAGACTGTACCCACTATTCCTCAACAGAGGGATCAGTTGCCTGTCCTCTCCTGCTCAGCTGGTGAACCTGGGAATATTGAGGCAATGTTACAATTGCCTCATGTACAGCAGATAGCCTAGTATGAACCTATGAACCTATGAACCTATGAACAGTTTGGGGCCATCTAACTCAGGGGTTCATTCTTAGGATGGTACCTTTTATATAGCATGTTTCTGATTTATCACAAAGAGTGGGGGGCAAACTCGATCTAAATATCTAAGGTAGAGACTATCTTATTATGGGCAGTGGAGGAGTCATTTCTCTGGATCTGAAGAAGCTTCAAATTCACCACCGATGTCAGATCTAGCCAGATCTGACAACCCATATGTTTAAACTGGCTGAAAATCAGACGACATGGATTTAATTTTATGGTAAGTATACAACTTTCATTTAAAATGTGTTCTCAACATGAGATGAATAATATGCTGTCTTATGTCCAGATAATGTTCTTTTGTAGGTGTATTATTTATTGATTTTATTAAATTTAGTGAATATATTACATCAGAAAAATGAGACATAATGGTTCAGTTCACTTACCTGTAAAAGAAAAAGAAAAAAGTTCCAAAGCAGTCAGCAAACTTCAGCAGTGTAATAAGTTATACCTCACTACTGTGCACATATATGCGACAATATGTAGTGGGTAGTGTCCTTTACTGGTAGTGTAGGGTAAATGAATTGTATTACACTGCATGAGGACTATAATGCAGAATCTCCAGTGCACTATGTGCATATGACATTTTGTATATTTTGTAATGAAATTATACTGTAATGGACTTCTGAGTTGCTTTTTAAGGTAACACCCCCAGTAAAAAGCATCAGCAACAGAGGAACACAGTGATACCGAAAAAGTTATTACAGTTCTGCACCACATGGAATTTGCTGTTGGCTATGTTCACAATGTTCTATTAGTCAGAAAGTCTGCAATAAAATATTAAAATGCCATTTTTTAAAATACTTACTGTAAACAGTTTTTTCAGAAGTGTCTTCTCTTCACATCATATGTGAATACTCTGGAGGTCAAAACATGTTTATTTCACTAAAAAAAAAAAAAAAAAACACGAACTTTAAACTCTAGAATACTATCATACCTTCATTGGGCCTGCACTATGGTATAGAGAAATAAAGCCCTAACTTTATCCCAGATAAACCGGGTTTGATTAGTTGCTTGGGTGTCTGAGGTGGGAGGGTATTTGTTTTGGTGGTTATAGTTTGAAACAATGAATGGCCATATGAGCACAATTTTTTTCAGGCTGCAAATAACAGCAAGTGGTCATAAGACTGAACATTGTTTTCAATGGATTTTTTCCCTCCGGCATATTGTATGGAATCATGGTGCAGCAGGTTAAGGTAATTTGCCCTTATACTTCCAATGTGCAATGTTGGAGTTGGTATATATAATTAGTAGGGGGTGTGGGGGTGAAGAGGGTGCAGGGGGTGCTTCTCCCACTGGAAGAAACTCATTTTTGCTGTTTATAATGACAGTTCTTTTGATAGTCTGCATTTCAGTGCTTGGTGTTTGATGATATAGTTGTCTAGGCAATCCCTGTGGGAGGTGTGGTCCATGTAGAGTAAGTAGAACTGAAATGTATCATACTAACACAGGGGAGGAAGGCTACTAAGGGATAGGGGATATTTAAAAAATATCCTCCTTTGGAAGCAGTCAGTGGCATGCCCCCACCCTCACTCAAGTCCACTCATAGATTCTACGCAGGCCACAGCCTTAGAACAGTGTTAGACCAAGACAGTAGGAGTGGCTGGTAGACCCAATGATGATTGGAAGCATTAATAGCACCATAATTACGAAAAACATATCCATGCATCTGCAATCGATGTGATCTAAGCAGCATTCTGTAAATATATAAAGATAACGTCAAAAGAAAAAAAAGAAAAGCAAGAGCAAGCTAAAAAAACAAGAAGAAAAAACTGTCCACACCTCATACAACACCTTTCCCTTGCCAGTCCATGGACACTAGACTTGAGTCAACCCTTCACACTAAATTATAATGTCAGTACTGAAGTAGAAAGGACAAACAAACTAACGATCAAATTAAGCTATAAAGTTTCAGATTGCTTTTGCATTTTTCACTTTCTCCTTCTTTCCCCTCTCTTTCTGATCCAAAGGTGGGGTATTTTAATTTCATCTGAGTTTGTTCCAGAGTGTCCTTTACTTCGTGTTGAGTTTTAGGCATCAGTAATGTAGCTGACATAGATAAGTAATGAAGTAAATAAGTAACTGTCCAGTCATCTGTCCATTAGCAGGTGAGCCAGTGAGAGACTGGCCCAGCAGTGAAAGATGTCTATATTTCTATATGACTTTTGTATCATGGACCATTTGTCAGACATATCAGGTGTTCCTGTTTTGAATAAAGACTTTAGTGCACTAATCACAATCAAAAGTGTTGTGTCTGTCTATCTGATTATTTTATAGAGCTTGAAATAATTGGCAGTATGTAGAAGATAAGTGTCTTATTTGAACTAAAACAAACTCAAGTCAGTGTTCTTCCTGGAAGCAGTTATGTTAACATTTCTCACTTTGTTTTTTTTTTTATAAATATGGCACAACTGTCTACTACTTTTCTATAAATCAGTCAACATTGGTCATAGACTCATACTAGATATATAACCAAAGGACCATCGAGAAACTTTGCTGCAACATCCATTGTACTGATAAGATTTTAGTTACTCCTGGTAGGATTATTTCCTTGTATAAAAGGCACACATTTGCTGTCTTCCTTCCAAACATCAAACCTGGTTTTGAATGTTGATGATGTTACTTTGACGTAGAAACAGTTTATTCCAAAGTTTGGGATGTACTGGGATATGAATCTGTCAAACCAATAAGTGATGGTGCTGCTGCTGCTGTGAAGGCTATGGTTTTGTCAGACAGGTCATTATTTATGGGAGGGTTGAGGAGATTGAAAAAGTTCAGGACATTAACTGCCCAAAAGTCTAAACAGACATCACCGCTTAGTAATCTATATGAAATAGAATAGATGGAGAGGGCATTTAGTATATTGAGGTTTCTTGAATTGTTTTGTCTAAAAAGCTTCTTGTTCAGAGCCTTTGGGCTCTTTCAGAGGGGTCAGGGTGCTTTGTGAGGTACAGCCCAAAAGGGACATTGTATTCAGTAATAGGTTGAATAATGGACAGATAATCTAAACTGCATGAGACCTTGAGATGAATCCCCTACATATCAACAGAGCATTCTAGAAGGGCATCATAACAACAAGTAATACTAAGTAGTGATCATTATTGACATATAGAAACCTAATCCCAATACAACGTATCTGTTTTGGGAGAGATATCACCAGTGTGAGGGGAGGGGTCTGTTTCTCACAAAGATAAACAGTACTTCATTTTTTTATCTTTAACTTGAGTCTATGATTTACACACCAAACTTTGGGAAGGTCTAAGCCCTCCTGAACTATCTGAGAGCCTGATGGAGATGTGACTATTATACCAAACTTGAAGCCTTCAGCAGACTTAGTCACAGTACCTTGACATCTGCTTTCACTTCTGAACAGTAGATAACATATAACAGGGGATGTAGAGCAGAGCCCTGTGGAAATCTCCTGATGATACTGCTGTAGTTTGGGAAAGTACACACTACATTGACAGTGTGGGTTTTGTTTGAAGAACAAATGGATATTCAGTGGAATGCATGCATTTCTATATTAACGTTTGGAGAGTTTGTGTGTAATGCAATCATCTGGATTAGTTATCAACGGCATTTGGCGAGCAGTATGGCACCACCTTTGTGAAATTTTACTACTATGGCTGTACTAAAACAAAAACCAAATCAAACCAAGACAAAATCAAAATGATTGCCATTCCTTCTACTGGCACATCAGTCAGGTGGGCCAGATGCATGACACCTCCCCCCTTCTGCCTGAGCCATTCAGGTCTAGTTTTTGTGCCCTGCCCCTCCTTTCCCTCTGCACATATAACTATATCTATAAAAATGCTTTTAAACTGTAGCAAACTGCTTGCTACAAATGTCGCAAACAGTTGCTACAGTTTAGACCTCATATGGAGCCCTGCAGCATTCAAGTTTCACCACAAATGCAATAATGGCTTTTAAAAGCCAGTATTGCACTGAAGAGAGAGAGAGAGAGAGAGAGAGAGAGAGAGGGACAGGGAGAGATCACAATGAGACATGGCCGATCATGCTTCCCAAATCTTTGTGCTAGGGAAATTGCCCCTATCTCCCCACCCTAGCTATGCTTCTGAATAAAGTTTATCCGTTTACTGTCAAAAAATATAACTGCTGTTTGCTAACTGACCCTAAGAATTTTTTTAAAACTAAAGAAAAAAAATGTGAAGTAAAACAAGAACTAAAGATATGAAACAATTTAAGTATGCAAACTATAAGCCAAGATATCCAAAACAGTCACATAGCAGTTTGTTTTGACAGCTGTGACAGCTGACCTATACATTTACAGCTCTTGCACTTTCTTTGCACTTGACTACTGTCAGATGTCATTCAAGCATTCTCTCAGCATTTTTCTTAGTTGACTAGTAAGTGTTATTTTGTCAGTTTTAAACATTAAACAGAAAGAACTTCTCTCTTCCGTGAAAGGAAATTAAAACTGAATTTCTTTGCTTACTGGTTACTTTTGCTCATGCTAACATGTTAATATAACTTTTATCAGAAACTGCATTTCAAACTCAGTATCAAATCATCCCTGAAATTAACTTCTGTCACTAGCTACTGTAGTTCTCGACAGAAGATGTCTAGTTTTACGTCAAATAATAATTCATCCATCTCTAGTAAAACTTCACAAAATATTTGCATTATGTAATTCCTTACATGGTATGAATTTTCAATCATCTCATACTTCTATACATCAAGTAACTCTGTCTGCAATTGTGAAGATCCTTAGTGGAAAGAATTCAAAATATGGGACTCTGGTCTATTCCTAGCTGAACTTCTGTATCATGTATATAGTTGATGAACTTCTCACGTCCATACGCTAATGATCACACCTCCTTTCTGTTTTAGCATGCTTGTTTTGTGATTCTTTAAACTGCCTTTGATCCATAGGCATTTGCTTTGTTCTCTGTTAGGTTCACAACTATTGTATCATTTTGACTAACATCATTTTGAAAAGTAAGTGGCATATACACCGGTGCTTCTAGATTTCAATAACTTCAAAGGAGATCAATTCTAAATGTAAGTAGAAAGAGGGATAGATTTGTCATGAACTACCTATCCCTTCTCTGGAAAAAAAAATCCCTCTCGATGTTACACAGTGTAACACACTGTGTATCTTTTAAAAGGAGCTTGTTCACTCTTTGGGTGTGCATGAATTCGTCCTGATATCAATGGTCTGGTCCTTCTTGAAAATGGAAACAAGACGTAAAGATGAGTACAGGCAAGATAGAGGTGGCCTTGGGGCTCAGTTGCCTTGTAACTGTTACGATCTTATGACCCTTCCTTGACCCTTCCTTTTTATAGATGCATTTCCATATTATATCTCTCTCTTAACAACTGACTCAGATGAATGGCTATGTCTAGTGCATTACTACAAGCATTGCATAAGATAACTACACCATTCCTAGAAAGCACTTTTGATGTATTGTTGATTGTTGTTTATAGCTTTGTAGTTGCATAATTGTTCTGACTTTATCAGACTTCAGCCTCTCTGACATTAGAGATGATGAATGTATTGCAATGTCATCAATCTCGTTTTATGTGTGCACTTATTTAATTTGAAATTATGCTTTATCAATATGTCTAATATCTGTATCTGTTTGTGATTATGCCTTTTGTGTCAGACATATACTAATGTAGTATCAGTTGTATGTGTAACACCTTCCAAGCTTTCAGTTACTTTTGCAGCAACTTTTGGAACACTTTACTTGTTGAAAAAGCCAAACTCTAAGGAGTCTGTCACCCGGATTTACTATTCCTCTGTGCAGGACTAGCTTAGTCCTGCACAGAGGTGGCCATTTAGAAACAGGACGGCAGTGCACCATGCATAGTAATGAGGCACACTGCCTGATCTCCTAGTCTTACACTGAGCAATCATACCCCACAACTGTACAGATGAGGCCAGAATGTCCAGTATATAGGCCCATCTTGGCTGCCTGTCCCCCTGGTAAGTCTATGGGATGATCCCAGATGTTTAGCCAGCAAACAGGGAATACAAATGATTGTCAAACACCTATGAGAAGAAACCTGTCATGGTAGCAACCCCTGAAACTGTTAGGAGAGTCATATTTCAGGTATGTCCTATCTACAATCCCATATTGTAAAGCTGTGACCAGAGTATGTACAGTAACAAAGTGAGATGTGTGTGCATAATACTAATGTGTAATCTGGAAGTTTGTGTGGCAACAGTCAGGTATGCTAACAAACATTGCTCCCACAGGTACGCTGGATACGAACACTGTGCTGAGAAGTACAGGCCATTATAACCTGTACTGGTACTGTTCACTCTGGTATTGTAGGGAATTGAGTGTTGCAGTTTCTCTGAATAATAAAGTATCACTGATCACGGTCACCCACACTGTTCTTCAGAATATAACTGTGTAGGAAAGCATGTATATGTGTGCGTGAGGTCACTAGAGGTGGAAAAGGGAAATATTCTAGATTGTTCCCAGTACACCAGAATGTAGTCAACACATGCCAGAGTCTGTGCAGAAAGAGTTGGATAGCTATGTGCACAACATCAACCTCGAATCTAGAAATATGTGTAGAAACAGTTAGTGTTAACAAACATTCCCTCCACAGGTATAGCAGGTAAGAGGTGTATACTGCAGGTAAAACTAGATCATGTGTAACAATGACGATAACCATATCACTGTCCAAATTAAGGCTATAGGGAAGTGTACTAAGATGTGTAAGGTACAGATAACAGCACTGACTATGAAAGTAATGTGGACTGCAGGAATATACTAGTTGTTAATTTACATCTTTATGTCCCCCCACCATATCTCCAGCAATAATCAACATACCCACCCCAACTGGTATGTAATGTCACCTATGTTCTGATACTGTCCAATTGTTTGATAAATATATTAATAGTTCCCATGCATGTGCTATATTGAATTATTCCAACATTGGTGGCATGGTGTCATAAATGTATCTGCATGCTGTTCTTATTACCACTGTGGTCCCATATATGAATGTGTTCTGTTTGCTATGCAACTGTTACATATCTGGTGTCTGGATTAATGGGAATATCTATGCATGCTGTTATATGTAACCCTGGAATGTGCTGACTATTATTAACCCACATATGACAATGAAATCTAAATACTATAGCACGCTTGGGAAGGCTGGTCCCAGCAGACCCACCTGTCCCACTTCAGCTGGCCATGGCACTGAGCACCAGCATGTCTGGGGTTCAACCCGGGACCTCCCTGTCCACTGGTCCTGCACCATCTTTGTGTGGAACTGCCTCAGGGGATAGGGCTCACCCCCCCGGGAATGAGCACGGACAGGCACCTGACACCTGTCGCCAGGTCAGAGTCGTGGTGCGTAAAGAGGTCAATCAGCAGTTTGGTGATCTTCTATGCCAGCTTGAGAGCCATGTATCATGATTAGAGAGTCAGCCTGGTTCTGTGACTCAGCCCCCAGCACAGCCACCTTCGGGGCTGTGAAGGTGCAGTGGTGACTGCCCATGGGTGGGGACCTCAGTCCCACTGTTTCCAATAGGGGCTTCATGGGCTTCCGATTACCCAAAACCCCTCCCCATCAAATTGTTTACCCCCCACATGTGTCATATACCACCCCTGTATGCGTCTTGTTTGTTTTGTCTGTTAACCTACCCAACCTACCTCCCCAAATATACCTAATACCCCTCCCCAACATCTGACTCTCACGTGAAAAAAAAAGGGCAATCTGTTCAAAAAAATAAATCTCACCCCATACATAGCTGTCCATTTCGCACATGTGTCCACTGGACACATGTAATCCGGTCTAATTGGTATCCCAACTTATTTTTGTTGCACTCACCCTCTCCCAGGGGTTTGAGTGTCCAAATCTACATCCAAATTTAGTGTATATCACAGCTGTTGCTGTAGAAGAAATGGGCAGCTATGGACCTTCCCTACACCCTTCCTGCACATCCCTGGCTATTTTCCCTACTGTCTTTCCCTCTTTGTGCCTCTTTATTCACCACTTACCTATAAAACCCTTTTTCTTTTAAAGAAATTAGCATGGGGTAAGTAGAAGAAAGCACTTTTAAGCAGCAGTAAGCGGGTTTAAGCCTGTTTGCGTGGGGGTAAGCAATGCCTACACAGGTTAAGCAATTTTGAAGCTGAGTATAAGAAACTGTAACTGGAAGTTAGCAGTGCTTACCTCCACACAAAACCGTGCAAACCCACTTACAACTGCTTTAAAGTGCCTTAATCATTCTGTATCGAATGGCCTGTGTTTTGCCCAGCAATAAAATAAACAGCCTCTGCAAGGCTCAAATCCAGGACCCTACACACTATAGCCAAAGTGATTTACCACTAAGACATGACAGATACACAATGTCCTGATGTTTTCAAAAACATATCATCCAGTCCAGTCATTCAACAGTACAGAGAATTTATTCCAACATTTAGATGTATGTGTGTGTGCAAAGATATTACTATCTAAACAGATAGAACATATCTATATATGTATATATATATATATATATATATATATATATATATATATATATATGTATATGTATATATATATATATATATATATATATATATATATATATATATATATAAAGATATATGAACATATATATATGCAAATGCCTGCATCTATATGTCTAATATATACGGCAGGTTATATATATGTCAGCAGATATATATATATATATATATATATATATATATATATATATATATATATATAGGTATATATGGACATACATCTGTAGATAACAATGGGGAAATAACAAAAACATATATGTCCACATGTGCAACGTTAATAAGGTTGAGAGGCCCCAAACAATATATGTCTTGTATGAATAGGTATACCCCCCCATAGCCAAACATGTCCCCCCTTCAATACACTACCAAGTGTTGCAGATCCCATAACCAGGACCAGACAAGACATGGGCATCCCTAGGATACATATACACAGACACATATATGCAGATACAGATATACATATATATATAAATATATATATATATATATATGGTTTACTATCACAATGCCGACGTGCACTTGCACGGCTATGACGTATTCGAACAACCGATGTTCGAATACTTCATATTTCGGCAGGTGATGTGAGCGAATGTTACCATTGCGAATGGACTGTGCATTCGCAGTTCTAACTTTTGGTCATGTGTGGGGTTCGCGGTACAGAGCGGTTAGGGGAATACATCCCTTTCCTTACTGTAGTGCGATCTCGGAGTTGGAATATTAAGGTAGGGGGGTGTGGGGGGCTTGCCCCCCACAGGGGGGTGCAGGGGGGCATGCCCCCCTGTATAACTGTGAGTTTAGGCTAGGTAGGTAGGTAGTTATGGGACGGGTGGGAGTGCTGTGTATTGCCGTAAATGTCGCGAGCGACATTTTCGACAATACACAGCTGTTTTCGACTTTAGGTTAATTCGGAAATGTTCATTTCCAATGTATAAATTCGAAAATGCAGAAACATTTTATTCTGATTTTCGAATTTATGATAGTAAGCCATATATATATATATATATATATATATATATATATATATATATATACATATATATGTAACTACACATACACACGCAGAGATATGTACAGTAAGTTACATATGTAGTACATGCACACAGTATGGAACAGCCACTATTCCTACAGTTACCACATTACCAACTGGAGACTGTATGAGCCACCCATACAAATGACATTCATTGCCTGCAACATATACCCACAGAGATATCAGGGGATATAACATCACACACAGGTGTGCATAAATGAGAAAGCTTTATTTGTGTCCTATTGCAGTTGTATATGCCATGCCATATAGCTGTTTAGACACGGACATCCATATAAACTGAGTAATGAAACTGTGAAACAGTTATACTGATACAGTAGTCTGGAAAAGTTAACAAATGCTGCTGTCCAGGCCAAGGCCATCAAGTAGTACAATAGTAAAGACAGACTGGGCCACAGGATACCAAACAATCAACGGTACGTAATGCAGTTGTATAGTTCAGCAGCCTCTGTCTACACTCTGTAGACAATCCCTAGGGGGTAAAGTCCTCAGCTGACACAATGGGATGTAACTGTTACATAACAAGGCACAACTGACACCATCACAAGCACACTGACAAACAGAACAGTCTGTATGGCAGGTGGCAGTAGGCCTGCATTTAACCAAGGTGGATTGTATGGTATTGTACATCCATATACCTTAAGGCAGCTCACCTCTGATGGTCTTCAGGATATTGGGCTTTCAGGATTCTGTAGTGCTCCCATATACATACATATATATATAAATATATATATATATATATATATATATATATATAGATATATGTATATGTATATATAGATATGTGTATACATAGCCATATATGTATGCACATCCTATGTGTACAAATATGCCTAGTTATCTTGGTATATATGTAAATAAATATAACCCCTACTATACATTATATGTGTATCAGTCTGATATGATGTCACTAATTATGGTGTACAGTACATATGCACCCCTTACTGCATGACATATATACAAATGTTGTCAGGGTTGGGGCTGGAGGCACATACACAGGACCAATATTGACATGTTGCTGTGATAACCTCATACATTTACTGTTGTGACAGGGTTTGTTGCACCATATGTCCCATGAGGGATATGAAGTCAGTAACTCTCACAGCTGTCACCATCTATGTACTGCAATTGTCACACTACTGTCTGCATTTCACAGATAGGTGCACTGTGGGTAACACCTGAAACAAAAGGCACCACCACACACTGGCCAGTCTGCAGATGGCCCTACAGATGGATGTTCCCTCATTAGCATAGCACTGAAATGGCAGGTATGTAAACATGTAGGATAGCCATATCCACACACACCCTGTTAAACCAACATTACTCCAAATGCAGTATAGCAGCAATTACAGTCTGTAATCAGGTCAGGCATATCTCCCTCCTGTGTGTTGGCCTGTTTTCACAGTGTATGTTGTTAGAGGTAAACCCCAATCCATCTGAGATGCTGTTTACCAAACAAGAGATCGAGTTCCTGCTTACAGTGAATGAACGGCCCACCACCAACATGATGTTCCTAGATACTGGTGTGTGTTTCCACGCAAATGGCTATGGGAATATTACCACAGCTGTTCCAAATGAAATCACCTAGAAGAGGGCTGCAATTCATGCAGAGACCATCAGCTGATCCTGAGCTTCACTTAAAATACACATGCTGCTGCCTAAGCAAAGCAGGTGTAAGTCTCCACATTCACCAGAGAGGGAGTAAGAGAGGCAGACAGAGGCAAAGAAAAGTCAGGGAGGGGTAGGAGACTAAAACTTACACATGTTTGTGTCACACACCTGCCAGTACAGTGTATCAAACCCCTAATGACTATGGACTGCTGTCACATACCCATGCAATTATTGGATGCACCACATAGGTTACATGCTGGGGAGCCCTCAGAATGCATATGTGATGGTGAGTGAGATCTGCAACAGGGATATGGTAGCTATGTGGTAAGTGTAGTACATGTGCCTGCCCGCATGAACAGGTGTCAGCGTCAACACAGCTACACTCTCACAGGGATGCACACACATTGCTACACTTGGCAGGGCCAGGAATACAATTCATCACTAGTGGGATTGCCACAACACAGTACTGTGCAGGTATCACATGCACCACAGGGGTCATATGGAGGTTATATGTGCAAAGGGTATGTGGAGGTGTCTGACATCAGACAGCATGCTTCAGTATGCCAATGGGGGTTGTAGTGAGTGTGAATGTGGTCATACACATCATACACGGCATACACAGACACGGGTGCCAGTACTGACATGCATGTATGCACTGCTTCATGAGTGTGTTGTGGTTGATGGTGCCAGATGGCTATACTAGGCTAGGTGATGGGTATAACTTGGTATCAGGCCACATGACAATGGTCTGCATTGCGGCTCAGGGGTGTAGTGTCTAGAGTTGCCCACACAGGTGGGTATTGTATTCACCATCCAGTCACCTTGGTGACTATTGCATGTGGCCAGCGCTGTGCATTACTTGCCATTTATGTGTTCCTTAGTCCATGACATGGACAGTGTCTGGGATGTGCACACCTCCCACATGCATGTACAGTGACATGTGGAACTGTATCTGGGGTTTCTGGCCCATGTTGTGTACACAGATCATTATCATCAGATATGCCAGTCCTATCCTCATGTGGTGGGAACTGTTCATGGACAGCATGTTTGCCCTGCACCTACATTGATAGCATGATACCAGTATTCCCTGGTGTCAGTGGCATCTGTCCATACAGGGCTTGTGTTTCAGACATGTTATGTCCTTTGTGGGTCACATTTGATGGCACCACAGGTGTTGCAGGTGTCCAGTGAGGAACATAGGGGAGGTGCACTATCAGCATGTACATGCCTATTGGACTGATGGACAGGGTGCCATGCCCTCTGTAACCCATTGCAATCACACCATGACTACTATCAGTGGGCAATATGCAGGGTATTACCACCAACATAGTCTGTGTGTATGAGACATGGGTTGAGAGTGTGCCCTGGGTAAACAAGGGTTGCTAGCGTTGTTCAGCTGGCATTGATGTCACATTTAAGGGTATGGATTTGCACCCCCAACCTCTTGGCTATTTCACATCTGTTATCCTGCATGGTGGACATTGTGATATATACTTGGCCTACCATATAAGAAGTTTGTAAAACCCACTCCACATTGAGTCCAGTTGTTACACACACACCCACCACCACACAGGATACGAATGACAAACACAGATACACTCACACACACCTGTCATGTCTGGGATTAAAACTACTACCTAGCTAGTATATTACACGATAGCACAATTCCATTACAGGATGCACTATGGAGATTACTGGAGTTCGCTTTCCCCAAAGGTGTATTTCACAGTGAATGACATCAGCAGGATTGCCAAAGTAGGGCATTTGAATTGTAGTGAGCATGACTAACATAAAATGCATTGTTCCCCTACACAAACATAGAAACACACACAAAACATCCATGTGTTTGGATAGAACTCCTATTAAAGTTCTATAGCACACTACAGCATGATGCTTTTTCAGGACGCACCATGGAGATAACTGAAGTGCCCCTTCCCCAAAGGTGTATTTCACAGTGAATGACATCAGCAGGATTGCCAAAGTAGGGCATTTGAATTGTAGTGAGTGTGACTAACATAAAATGCATTGTTTCCCTACACAAACATAGAAACACACACAAAACATCCATGTGTGGGGATAGAACCCCTATTATAGTTCTATAGCACACTACAGCATGATGCTGTTTCAGGATGCACCACAAAGATAATTGAAGTGCCCCTTCACCAAAGGTGTATTTCACAGTGAATGACATCAGCAGGATTGCCAAAGTCGGGCATTTGAATTGTAGTGAGTGTGACTAGCCTAAAATGCATTGCTCCCTACACAAACATAGAAACACACACAAAACATCCACAACTGCCATGTGTGGGGATAGAACCACTACCCGAGCTCTATACCACACTACAGCATGACACTGTTAAATAGCACACCACAGACATTACTAGAATGTCTCTCCCCCAAAGGTGTATTTCACTGAATGACATCAGCAGGATTGCCAAAGTAGGACATTTGAATTGTAGTGAGTGCGACTAGCCTAAAATGCATTGCACCCTACACAAAAATAGAAACACAAACAAAACATCCACAACTACCATGTGTGGGGATAGAACCCCTACCAGAGTTCTATATCTCACTACAGCATGATACTGTTATAGGACACATCACAGAGATTACTGGAGTGCCCTTTCCTCAAAGGTATATTTCACAGTGAATGATATCAGCAGGATTGCCAAAATTAGGCATTTGAATTGTAGTGAGTGTGACTAGCCTAAAATGCATTGCTCCCTACACAAACATAGAAACACAACCAAAACATCCACAACTGTCATGTGTGGGGATAAAACCCCTATCAGAGTTCTATATCATACTACAGCATGATGCTGTTATAGGACACATCATGGAGATTACAGGAATACCATTTTCCCAGAGATGTATTTCACAGTGAATGACATTAGCAGGCTTGCCAAAGTAGGCCATTTGAATTGTAGTGAGTGCGACTATCCTAAAATGCATTGCTCCTTACACAAACATAGAAACACTCACAAGACATCCACAACTGCCATATGTGAGGATAGAACCCCTTCTAGAGTTCTATATTATGCTACAGCATGATGCTGTTATAGGATGCACCACAGAGATTATTGGAGTGCCCTTGCCCCAAAGGTGTATTTCACATTGAATGACAGCAGGATTGCCAAAGTAGGGCATTTGAATTGTAGTGAGTGTGACTAGCCTAAAATGCATTGCTCTCTACACACGCGCACACACACACCCACACACGCGCACACACACACACACACACACACACACACACACACACACACACACACACACACACACACAATTGTCAAGTCTGGCATTAGAACTGCTACCTAATTAATTTATCACACTACAGCAGTACACAGTTATAGGACATACTAAAGAAATGAGTGGGCTACAATCTTCCCAGACGTGCATTTCTAGGTGGATGACATCAGCAGCCTTACGAAAGTAAAGCATTTGAGTTGTAGGGAGTGTGACTACCCTCTACACAGACAGAGTCACACACAGTTACCATGTCTGGGATTAGAACTCCTACCTAACTAGTTTATCACACTACAGCAGTATGCAGTTATGGGCCGTGTCAGAGAGATTACTGGGCTACAACTCTTCCAAAGGTGTATTTCACAGTGGATGACTTCAGCAGGTTTATCATAGTAGGGCTATCAGGAGGGCAGTGTGTGAGTGCATGGGCCATAACCCATTCATCTAGAGGTTGACACACCACATGCAGGCACACACAGGGTCAGATTTCACAGGTACATGTATACAGCTGCTAGATGACTACTTCCTTGTACAGTCATGTTGCACAGCTAGCACATGCACCACATAGTCTGTAATGCAGACAGATACCGCTGGCTAGTATCTACAGTGAGTGACATCTGAACCTCATGTGGTTATGGACCTTTGGCTGTGTGCTGAGTGGGACAGGCCTGGATGGCTCCTTGTCACAGTCACCCTCTTCCACACATCTATGTGTATCTACCTTTGGCTTATTATAGTGTGTTGTCTTTAGCTATATGTCTGTATTCCTATCCACTGAGTGTGCAAAGCATGTGTGGTACATACTGAGGAGTGTCTGCACTAGCATCTGCGACTGCCAGCTATGACTGGTCCACTGGTGTTTGTAGACATGGCCTTCATGTGTTTAAGTGTGTGAGCATGCCCAATATGACTTTTCAGTATGTTGTTAACTGACATTGCCTTCATTTCTCTAAGTGTGTGAGCATGTCTTGTATGCCTGTCTATGCTGACTTTGGTGTTGCACACCTACAGATAGCATACTGTTTCTGCAGGGTATCCATTGATTATTTGGCATTGACTGTTACTACATTTTTACATAGGATGGTGGGGCACACCTGACTATTTTTACTTTTCTACACAGGATTGGGGGGCACACTTGACTGTTACTCCATTTCTATGTAGGATGGGGGGGGGCTCACCTGACTATTTCTACATTTCTACACAGGACTGGGGGGGGCACACCTGACTGTTATTACATTACTACATAGGATGGGAGGCACACCTGACACTTGTACACATTTGCTATGACTGTACTGGTATGTCAGGTACTCCATTTCATTCTGTATTCTTACCTATCATGCTGGCTAGAGGCATACCACTGTACTACAGATGTTAGCTTTGATTTACCTACATATTAGTTTCTGACTTCCTACCCTTCAGAACTAATGTCCCACTGCCTGACCTGCTGTATTCTGTCCGGGTAGGCCTGGAGGGAGGTTACACATAGGCATCATTCAGAGGCCATTGCACAGCCTTTGTTTGTGTTTGTCTACACCTGTCCTGCTGGCTGTGACTGTTGTTGGGTATGTGAACCTCCCTGGCTGGTGGGTATGTGAACCCCCCTGGCTGGCATATGTGAGTCTCTTACCTTGTGGGTGTCCCAGTATTGAGGGTGGTGCTGCAGGGCTGCCTATGTTGGATGCACATAGTACACTCCCTACACATGGATGAGCACAGGTAGTGTAATGTTTGGCATCCCTTTTCCTGTATGTGAGAGTCAGAGAGAGGTGATATTTCCTGGGTTCCTCCTGTGTCAGTGTATGTGCTATGCATTGCCTCTTTGCCAAGGCCAGGGCATACTGGGCACACCTCCTTCTGCCAATTGGGGCAGGCTCAGTTTGTTCCTCCTCCGAGTTACTCTGTTCCTGTTCAGGCCTTGGCAATGGTGGGGATCTGTGTGGCCTTGCCCCATGCTGTCCCTGCTGCAGCTGTTTCCACAGGATCATATTGTATAGCATGGTACATATGAGGACAATTTGAGTACATGTAGCTGGTGAGTACTGCAAGGCTCTACCGGATGTGTCCAGGCACCAGAACTGTGACTTGAGCATTTCAAACACATGCTCTACAATAATTCTGGTCTGTGCATGTGCCTAATTATGGAGTTCTTTTTCGGGTGTGTGTGCATTTCTGATGGGTGTCATCAGCCATGGCTCCAGTTTGTATTCAGCATCTCCCACTAGGTGACCGTGAGGAATGTCCCCATTGGCAAATCTCTAGTACAGCTGTGGCAGATGCCAGATGTGGGAATCGTGATAGCTTCCAGGGCAGCCAGCACACACATTCAGTATTATGCCCTGGGCATCACACACAACTCCACAGTTGATGGAGGGGAAGCCCTTGCAGTTGATGTAGACCCTACCCCGCTCACCGGGTGGTGCTTTGATGCATACGTGCGTGTAGTCTATGGAACCCACTACCTCAGGGTATTCTGCTATTTGGTGGAATAGTTGCATATTGCTGGCCAACGCCTCACGGATGTTGGGGAAATATATGTGCTCACTGACATGTGTTGACATGGCATCCAGGAACTGGTGGAGTACCCTGGATGCTGATGCCTGTGAGATCCCCCATCACATCCCCAGTTGGCCTTTGGAAGGTACCTGTAGCTAGCATTCTTAGACCTACACATACCTTGGTATCCACTGGGATGGCTTCCCCTCTGTTAGTTCTGTGTGTGAGGCATGTCCTGCACAGCTCAACAATTTGCTGTAAGGAGGTCCCTGTCTACCCTATAGCACTCCACTGTCTCCAGCTCATGTAGCCCCTGGTAGGTTACCCTGGGACTGTACACTCTTCTCCGTCTCCTCACTGTGGGTTGGTTGACAGCATTCACATCTTCACTACCCTCAGCCTCTTCCACAAGTTGTTTCATGATAGCTATTGCAGCCTCTATCATTTTGCTTTTGTGAGTGTTAAAAGTTCCCCGCTTGTTTGCACCGGTGGTGTAGAGTGTGGGAAAAACCAGAGGGGAAGGTGTTTACATAGTTTATAGTAGTGTTCTGGGCTGGGCTGGTCTGCTGCCTGTGTAATTGGCTGAATCTGATACATTTCATCTGCCAGCTATGCTAGTTCTCCTAGATTACCTTCCTACTGCTGTTTTCCCTTCCCATTGCCTTCCTGTTTAAGCCCAGGGGCGTGCAGCCCAAACAGAGTGCTCAAATGTGCACAGAGCTGCTATTTCCTGGTTTAACTTATTTTTTTAAACATTTAAAACCCAGTGTGCTGCACGCACACCCACTTAGGCAATGTACAGAGTGCTAGGCAGAGTCAGACACACCCCCTTGCTAAGCACAGCTAAGCAAGGGGGTGTGTTTGACTCTGCCTAGCACTCTGCACACCTACTTAGGCAATGTACAGAGTGCTAGGCAGAGTCAGACACACCCCCTTGCTTAACTGTGCTTAGCTAGGAGCAAATCTGAGCCACAGGGCTCCAATCTGCTTACAGTATGCCTGACACCCACCCCCTCCCCATGATGTCAGCTAACTCCTAGGCTTGCACCAAGCTATTTCCTTCTCTTACACTTTTGGGAGCTGATTAGCATGCTGGGGAAAACTGGGATTCACTATCATTCCCCTCATTTGCAGAGGATTGCCTGCTAATGCATAGTTATATGTCTCACACTGAGCCTCCCCCCTTAGCAACCATTACTCTCTGGCCATGTTGTCTTCTGCCTGCTATTGACTTTAATGGCAGAATAGTGATTCTAGTTAGAATGCTTATTTTAGGTTTATTTTGTTATTTACCCCCCGATCCCATTTGTGCACCGCTGCCCTACACTTAAACAGTGGAGATCGGCTAAAAAAAAATAAAAGTTGATTTTTAAAATTTTTTTATGTTATTTGCAATGCCAGTTGCCTTATAATTGGCCATTGGCAAGCTTCCTGACTGATATACAGCCTTTATTTGGAGCTGTCAGGGCTCCGTTTTGTATTTTGCAGAAATGTACTCTGTTACTAACCGAGTACATTTCTGCAAATTGCACTAGTCCTGCACAGCCAGTTGCAAGCTTCCTGGATTGCAAATTCACCTCATTTGCATGGATTTCTCCTACAAATGGGGTGAATTAAATACAGGGCCTTAGTCCATGCAGGACTAGTGCAGGAGCGCTCGTCCACGTCCCTGCAGGCTGTTCCTGGATCGCACAGCAGACATATTGCCTGCTAGAGCTCCTGCACTGATCCTGCAAGCCATGCAAGGCATACAGAATCTGGGGGTGTGACTTCATAATGACTTATTATTTGTACACAATTTGCATCTTTTATTTATCCAGTTTTGTCTGACAGCAGCTCTGATTTGCATCTAATACATAAGTAAACCTAACAGTTGGCATTGTTGAAACTACTTCTTCAGCTCTACATACTGTTTATTCCTCTCTTTTAATACATTTTTTTAGATCTTGTTCACCTTGTTAATCTTGTCTTACTTTACAACAATAACAACTGCATTTCATTTATTCTGGTGGCTCTGATGACAATTGTTTTGTATTGATAAGTAAGCTTTCTATTTGCTCCAGTTTTATATTTCAGTTTTGCTTAATTTTGTTCTTCTAAGTTACTGTTACTTTTACCTAGCAGGGAACTCTGACATATTATCAGCATTTATTTGTATTTGATATTCTCCTGGAAAACTTCTTAGCTTGTAACTAAATCAGCACAGTCATGAGAGAGATTTTTATGGCTCAGTGCAGTATACAAGCTGTCTCTGGAACTGTCTACCTGTTCCTTAAAAGGAATGGGAAAATATACTCATCAGTTTTACACTGTGAATTTGTTTTATCATTCCTAGATTTTTTTAAGCTAGTGACCAAGGGTATTTGATAACTTTACATCTTTAAATACTATGATTTAAAAAAGGATAGTATTCTTATATTCATTTATCAGAACATCTTGAATGATAGTCTACATTTGTTAGCTTGAAAATGAGGACAGCATGCATGCACCTCACTTTCCTGAGCTTTTAAGGTCTACAGTTGTTTTAAACTTTGTATCAGTCTAGTTTAAATTAAAATTTTCATTTGTTTCTCAGAATGTCTTACCAATAGTCTCACTAGTGCTCTTATTTCTTTGTTTTTTTTATAAATTTTCAGTCTTCACTGTATCTAGTCGTTTCACTTGAATAGCAGTATGTTTTCATGTTTTTGCTCAGTAGTTTACATAATGATCCTTTCCACCTCCTGTTGTACAGAAGTGACTAAGTAAAGAGCATCTCTTCCTTACGTTCTTACCACTCTGTCTACTACATTCGGTTTGACTTTAACCCACCATACTTCCTGTTTACCGTATGCCTCTTATTTCACATTACTGACACTGCTACAATACATTCTCATTGCAATTTTTCATTCTGTCTTTACTTAACTTTTGTTTGGTGTTAAATGCTTTAGTCTCCTCAGTTAATTCCTTTTAGCTGTGTATTTGTAAACCCACTAGCTGTGCATTCTTCTACTTAGCTTTTGATGAGGTCAGACCTTATTCTCTTCATAAAAGCATCTGTTGTTTAATCATTTTGTAAGAGACACTATTCTGTTGCCTTTTAGTCAGTCATACAGCTGGCTAAATAGTCTTAGATTTAACACATACTTCTGTGGTCTGCAGATACTTAATTCCTTCACTTGTACAGATGTATATCTCCTCTGTTATGCATATCTCTCAATCTCTTAGAGCAAGAATTCTGGTCAAAGCCATGAGTAATAGAGGGACAAAGACTCAAAAATAGGGAAATTTTTTAAATATCACTTTTACAAACTTAGAAAGTTGATAGAATAACAGGTTTTGCATTGACATTAATTTTCTGAAGGGTATGAAGTCTAAATCTCAAATGTCTGTCAATATTTTCTGACTTCATTTGTCAAAGATTTGTCAATGATTTGTCAGAAAACCACAATTTTATGAGTAACATGCCAAGCATATGAGGCAAAAATCTATACATTCTGTGAAAATCTGTAGAGTTGAGAGGTATGCTCATATGACATCATATAAGATTTGAGGGTCTGTCGGTATGCACAGTAAACAACACAGGCCTTGTCAATGCATTCTCTACCTCTATTTCTTATTGCTCTGTGTTTGCATATTTATAGATGTATAATTCCATATGATTCAGGTGATTGATATAGCTCTCAATGAATCAGGGACAAATCCAGAAATAATCAGGGACAATCGGGAACACTTTTCAAATATTAATACTATTAACTTGAGACATTGACAGAATAAGAAGATGAGAATTAGTGTACATTTTCTGAACTAAAAGACTCTATAACTCAAATTTTGTCATTATTTATTAAGTGTAATTCATCAACTTTCCTCTGGAAGTAATCGGTTTTAGGAAGGATTAAGAGAGGCAGTCTTAAAATATGAGTTAAAATCAGGGACAGTTAGGAGTATGGTAGTTGGTGAGTAGAAATCACCAGTGATGTACAAATGCAGTAGAACCACTTTAGGGGTATGCTGTCTGTGCCAAGATGACTACTTAAAACTTAGAATTAAATTTTATATTATAAGATGAAGCTTTTTAACATAGTCATTATTTTCTATGCTTTTATGGCTGGCATACCTTCTTAGTAGTATACCTTTCAACTTTTTGCTCAGGATTTCTAGACAAAGCCAACAATAATATGAAGACAAAAGCCTAGAACCAAAGACAATTTTAAATGTTACTAAAATTCACTTAAAAAGTTAACAAAGCAACAGCATTTGTAGAAACATGCATTTTCTCACTACTATTAATTGCATTACTTTAAGTATTAATTGTATATACTGTCTGCAATATATTATTTTGCTAACTCTTCTAATTGCATGCTGTCTTTCTGGCATTTATCTATGCCTCCTTGATTCTTCATTAGCAGATTCTTGCATAAAATATCACTTGGCAGATTTCACATCAAAATGAACAACATCTTAACACATTACATATGCATGCATACCTGCCCTCATTATGCATGATGCAAGGATTAAAGATGTATGTCTATGTATGCACAATCTCTGCAGTTTATGGTTATCAAAAGCAGATGTATAAGAATGAAGCATGTGAACCTATCTTTTGCAATCATAAAATGCTGTAATTTATGATATCTTCTGATTTTGCTGCATTCTTGCATCCGAGAATACTGCAAAGATTTCTTTTAGATGTGTAGTATATTTTATATATTAATCTGAGTTTCCTGATTGAATGTCAAGTTGTAGTTGGTAGTTTGCCTGTGAAATGGTTATCACAACTGAATTTAATGCAAGGCTGGAGGTAGTGCCAATGTCAGGTAAGCAAGAATGGTAAAGGAAGGCAGACAATATAGGTAAGCTGCAAGTAGGTGAACATCTTAAAATGTAAGGTAAAATACATTCGGAATAATCACATTGGTGGAAAAGAAATGCTGAGAGCATAATGAACAATAAAGAAAGAAATTGCCTGTTACTAGTGCTGCTTAATTGTTGCCTGATGGAGGGAGTGTTGGTATGAAGAGACATGGTGAGCAAATTCAGATGTGGCAGTGAGTTTAGATCCTTAACCTAAAGACAATGTAATGTAAGGCTTATAGGATTAGCACAAAAATTATGTAAATAAAGGCTCTTCTATTACACATGAAAATATAAGACATACTGCAGTATATTACTCTGCGCAAATCAGTGAAATGGCCATATAAACCATGTGAATGGCTTAAAAGTAATAAAAGCATGTCTGGTTGTATTGGTTGCATGATAGTATTACAATTATTTTTCATGCATTTTTACACATTTGCACTGCTTTTTATGCTTGCAGATTCCACGTGATTTATTAATCTTACTAATCCCAAAACTTCTTAGGCACACCAAGTACTAGAATATTTTTTTAGAAGAAAACAGAAACTGCAGCAGAAACAGAATGTGCTAGTAAAGAGTTTTGTGAATTATCTCTGGTATATTGAAGCACTTTATATCCATTAGCTGTGAGGACATAGCTTACTGTCCAGATGATGGCAGATTGAAAAATTGTGCAGAATCCCCTATGAATGTTGATTTTTTTACTGTTTCTTGCACATATAGTACCTTTACAAAAAGGTAGACATTCTCCATTTTAGATGTACACTTTTATCTCTTTTAATCTTACCTTTGTATCATTAATGCAGTTAATGCAGTGGTCTTTCTGTGTTATTCTGTGTTATCTTTTTAGGAGGCTCAGTCCTGAGAACCCAACAGAATAAACAATAATGAATATTTGTAAGGATTTCATCAGTGCACAAATCAGGTTTTATTTTGGCTGTCCTACCTCACACACAGCTTGGCATATTATTATCCCTCCTTCTCATTGTACTATAACAATTCCTGACTTCTTTTGTTCATCTAGCATTGGTATAATCCCTAATGTCTTTTTTATCTGCAAGTCATCCATGCAAATGCATTGATTTTAGTGCAAGGCTTGTGATTTCTGCACTCCAAACACAGAGTAAAAAGTATCTTGAACAACTCTGTGTATTCAGGCTTTAAGCCATGCCTTACTGTATTTCTAGATTTGGAATCAGTCGTGATCACTTAGTGTATCATGTCATATAAATTTTGATGTAATGTATAA
Source organism: Protopterus annectens (assembly GCF_019279795.1). NCBI lineage: Eukaryota > Metazoa > Chordata > Ceratodontiformes > Protopteridae > Protopterus > Protopterus annectens. The sequence continues at coordinate 357,372,464 of NC_056739.1, forward strand.
ATATTCAAACTGACAATCTTAAGTGTTCAGTAATCTTTGCTGAATCAGAGCCAAGGCTTCAAGCTAGCTGTGCAGGTAACCTCCACCTCCTGAGGTAAATATTTTGTTTACTATCAGAGGCCCATTAAAAAAAAAAAAAACCTGCCTTTTCTGCCCAACATTGTTTAAATTCTTGCTGGTAATGACAGTCTCTTACTAGTCACTAAGAAATCTGACTAATTTTATCTGCTCTCCCTGGAAAAGTATTTTGGTCTGAGTAAATGTATTTCATTCATATAACAAGCACATCTTTTTGAGAAGTGTTTTTTTCTACTACTGCTGTCAGACTAAGTGGTTTTAAATCTATTTAATGTCCTTATGTATTATTTATGTATGTATGCATGCATGCATATATGTATTTGCTAATGGATTATGTGAACCTAGCAAACACCTATACCTGGTCATGGCTATAACTGCAGTCATTTTATCAAATACCACTTTTGTGCATCAACCCCCCATTTTTGTCATTTGGATCTAGTTTTATTTCGAGCAAAGAAGGTGCAGTGATTATTTTATCAAACTTCCAAAACCCTTCTATAATTCAGTCTTGGATAAGAAACACACTATAGTTTAAGAAGAGGAATGATGAGCAACTGGGAAGACACAGAGAGCTTATATCTCCCATAGTGTTACAGCTGTACAACTTCAAGCAAGAATCCATCATGACAAATCACCTGTCATCTTGCTATGCAGAGTGAGAAGGGAAGAGAACACCTCAGATGAGGTCCCTGATGACAGCAGACAGTTATCTGAGAAGAGTGAGTCTTAATTATCAGAAAATAGTTTAGGCAATTTAATTTACAAGTCTGTTTAAATAAACATACTGCAGTCAATTCTCTGATAACTGCTTTACTTATGTAGCTGTAAATATTTACTATATACTGTACATGAACATAGACGAGAACTGAAAACTAATTTATGCTCTCAAAGAACTCGAAAAAAGTCACTGGATTGTAAAAAGCTGATTTTAAAAACCATAACAAAGAATGATTGCAATTTTTTTGAAACTGGACTGGTAGAAGGATGTTGTCAAATGGTCACTCAATTAGCCATTTCATGTAGAATATCTGCAAAAAATTGGAAGGAAAAATATCTAATAATGTTATAAGTAATGAGATGTGTCAAGATGAAGAACCAAGAACTAAAGAACAGTTACTTAGTTCTTATGTAACTGATTTTGTCTGAAGCATACTTTGGCAGAAGACACTATGCAGATTTCCAAGTCTTAAACAGAGATGAAATAAAGGACCATTTTTGGTTGAGACAGGAATATTATTTTCAGTAGATGAGTTTCAGCCTTAATTTGTATAAAAAATTTATTCCATCAGTGTTTTCTTTCTTTTTCTTTTTAATATATTGTTTTGCTTAGCTTGCAAGGAGTATGATGATTATTATATGACATCAGAAGCATAGTTGTTATATCATCTCCCTTGCATTCAATTTTTTTTCTTTTTCTGTTCTGTATGAATCTTGAGTTAGGGACAAGCAGTTTCTAGTTACTGGCTTTGTTTAACTATGATTCAAACAAACACTAGTATTCATTCTGAGGAATATGACCATGGCCAATCTGTTTCTAACTGTGGTCATCATTTTGTTGCTACTTTTAATACTAGTAGCAATCAGATTGCTGATAATTCTAATTAAGAACTGGCAGCTCATTTCTAATAATAGGGACATTTACAAGAAACTAGGTGCATGTCCAAAAATGTTGTACAAACGTGAGCATAGCTTCAAAAATTATTTTGATAATATTTCCCACTGGAAAATTGAAGTTACTGGCAAAAATGTTCAAATGTGGGGCATGTGGCCAGTATATTTTTTGAAGGTGATTCCATACAAGTTGGCAGTAAGAGATTAAAGTTAAAGGGCCAATATAATTGTCATATGCAGAGCATTGTTTTCATTGCTTTGTGCCAAAAATGCCCTGTGTTTTATAGCAGATAAACTGAGCGAAAGATCAAACACTGCATCTATGTACATGTTTATGATGGAAAAAAAGCAAAAAAAAACTACTAATGCATTATGTAAGCATTTATCTACACATTCTGATCATAATTTTAATTTTACTATCTTGGAGAAAGTGGAGCACCTTATCCCTTGGGGTATCATTCTAGACCAGAGTGAACTGTGGTGGCAAATTTATTTATGTCATGGCTCCACCCAGTCTCATTGACATATATCCCTGGATTCAATAAACTCCGTGCAGGAATAGTGCTATTCTTGCACTGAGTGGTGCATGTCTGTATAGCCACAGTAGTTCCCCTTGCATATTCATGAAGGCACGCTGCTGTTAAGGCTAAACAGACATGAACTATGAATGAGTGCAGGGGGCATGTTTAAGTAGTGCACGGACTACGAACACACCCCCTGCATACAGCACTTTCTAAAACTAATGCAGCATAATATTAGAGAATCTCTCTAATATTATGCCAGTATTTCAGTGTCTGTGGACACAGAAATGAAATAAATGGGCATTTCAGTGTCCACTGACACTGAAATACATATGGGAGCAGGAAAGAAGTGCAGGGGGTGTGTGACAGGTTCTGTGGCACACCCCCTGCATTGTAAAAGTGCTGTATGACACCTTGCAACCTGCTAAAGCAGGAAATGTGGACAAAGCCCTAAAAATAGGGACAATTCTTAAATATTGCTCTCACAAACCTAGAAAGTTGATAGCAAACAGGTTATGCATTAGCATAAATTTCCAAAGGTTAGAAGTCTAAAAGTCAAATGTATGCTGTTATTTCCTGACTGCAGTCCATGTGGACAAAGGCACAAATAATAGAGGGACAAAGCCATAAAAATAGGGGCACTTCATAAATATTGCTCTTACAAACTTAGAAAGTTGATAGAAAACAGGTTATGCATTAGCATGAATTTCCAAAGGATAAAAGTCTGAAAGTCAAATGTATGCCTTTATTTCCTGACTACAGTCCTCAATGACTTGTCAGAAAACCACAATACTCACTATATAACATAATAATATAATAATAATATAATATTTTTTTCCCACGTTAAGAAATGTTTAAGCGTAGATGAGCGGGTGTGCACATTATGGACCTCTGCTTAGCATTGCTTAAACATCCCATAGGAGATAAATAAAAATATAGAGCTAAAATTCCCAAACTGTGATAGTGTAGTAATTAGACTCCTGGTTTTACATGCAGGCATTCATGGTTCGAGTACCAAGACAGGCAAGTTATTTTTATATGGGAAAGCAGTGTTAAAATGATTTTTTTCAATGTAAAATTATGTAGTAACTGTTTTATGTCAACCAGGATAGTGTAGCTGGAGTAAAATGGTGAGTGCATATAACATGTGAAATCACCCATGTATACACATGTCCTATACAGTATAGTCACACCCCTTACTAATGTAATGAAAAGCACATAGAGGGATGTCATGTAAAGTAAATCATATACATCTACTAAACAAAGTAATTATTTTGATAGTTTTTTAAAATGAAAAGTGAGCAATGGTCAGCAATGCTCAGGTATGCTTACCAGGTGTAAGCATCATTTAGACATGATTGCTAAGCAGCAGGATCTCAGTTAAGTGGACTTGCACACTGTTAAGCAATACTCAGCAAGTACTCTTTTAAGCACTCTTCAACTCAGCTTAGCGGATTTGCGCACTGCTAAGCTGTCCTCAACATTTTCAAAATGGTCCAATGATGGCAAAGGGCAGGAATATGGTCTTATTTAATCTGTGCAGATGGGACTACAGCCATAACCTGTTTAGTTTGATCTCTGCAGGCACATGTCTGGAGTTGGCGAGAGAACACACTTTCAGACACAGTGCTGGACCATTCAGGAGTCCAGGATCATGGCTGGACTCTTTGTCAAAAACCATGATGAGAGACTGCTGCAGGGCCAGTACCAGGGCTCACAATACAAAGCGGAGGCCTGGGTCTGTCTTGCATGTGATCTCACCAGTGCTACTGGCATGTCCTGGACTGTTGAGCGGGTACGGCACCACTGTGATGACCTAAAGCAGAGGAAGGGGGCATTCCTGGCCCAGTGGATCCAAGATGTATGGACATGGAATGTTCCAGTAGTGAGTAAATATCACTATCAAGTAGTTTGTAGCAAATAATAGCCTGAGAATGTGATAGAAAGGTATGCATAATGTTTCTTTTTCTCCCCTACAGCTGCAGCAGAGAGGGCTATGAATGTAGAATCACATGCCAACAGTCTGTTGAGGCTGTGATGACAGGCTGGTGAGTACAAATCTATTTTGCAGCATATTGTTGAAATAGCTAAGAAGGGGTACATCGCTTACTGATGGTAGGTATACTGTTGCTGTGTGAAATGAATAAATAAAAATGTTTGACTGACTAATATTGATGTGCAATAAAGATTCCTACAAAAAACTGTTGTGTTTATTCTGGTATGTTGTTGTAGACATATAGAATGTATACAGGTTCTTCACAGCAAATGTGGTTGTGACAGCATACATTAACTGAGGTTGTTCTGTGAACCACCTGTAAGAAAAAACTGTAGATGGTGGAGCTGTAAAACAAAATATAACTGAAATGTGAAATATATACTGCACTAAGCTCTAAACCCAGAATAGTAATGTGTAAAGTTTCAAAGTGTGTTCCATCCAGCATTGCCATTTGTTAACCTTTGTTTTCCAGATTGTAGTAATCCAAAGTATCTGTCATGCATGCATCACAGGACTACAAGTTCAGACTGTCTAACCAAGAGACTATTGGGCAGAAACTAGTGAAACAAACAAACAAAAAAAAAACAGCAGTTCTCCAGAAGCTCAGTGTAATGAGAAATAGCTTAGTTGTCAATTTTGCACATCCAGACATGGCTCAAATCCAGGGAGTGGTACTACGATGCGTGCATATCTACACACAAGGAATCAGGAATAAATGTAAAAACAGTCAGGTAGTGTTAAAGGTATTTTCTGCACAGGTTGTACAGGCAAGGAAATGTTGGTAGTAGCTGTATGAAGGGTATACTAATAAACTGTCTACAACTGTTCAACTCTCCCACCACATGCCTGCAAATGACAGCAGGATAGGTACATACAACATGCACTCTTCCTGATACATGTCTCTCAAGTGTCACTCTGACACGGATCGTGGTCACTGCTGCCAACAACCCTGGACACAGATAGGAAACCAGTTGAAGTATGCCAGTAGCACACTCACAACAGCACTTCAGGATACCCCTCCTGTGCCAGATATGTAACCCTTACATGTATGGCACAGGAGGGGTATGCCAGTAGCACACTCACAACAGCACTTAAGGATACCCCTCCTGTGCCAGATATGTAACCCTTACATGTATGAGTCCCCTCTAGTTGTGTACCCAGAGTTGTCACAGTTTGCCCCATACCATTCCAGGCTGACAGTTTAATAGGTATGTTTGAGCAACAGAAGCTATGGGCCATAGTCAGATGTAAAGGGAGGGCATGCCCGTAGAGTACTGAGCAGTACTGTTGTGGAAAATAGAAGCATAAACAGTTGTTTATGGACGTTTTCTCTCCCCCTCCATCTGGATCAATACAATACGTCATATACTATGGGTATGTTTTACTTCAAACTTAATGCTGGGACTTGTGTTCTGTTATTGTTCATATATTTGATTGGTTGCATGTTAACATACCTTGTTCAAATACCATTGTTGGTGGCCTGTTGCTGTCAATATTACTGGCATGCTGTTACTATGCATACTGTTGTTTAATTTATGCATATGTTCATTTTGCTATTCAACTGTTCCAAATCTGTTTTATGGAGTTAATTGGAACACCCATGCATGCTGTTTTAACTAATCTGGAAATATTTTGTTCATGACTAACCAACATATTTTTTTCAAAACCTCAACACCATAGCACATTTGGAAAGGCAGGTCCTGGCATATCCACCTGTCCTGCCTCATCTGGTTAAGGCACCAGGCCCCTGGGACCCAACCCAGGTCTTCCTCGTCTGTGCTCCTGCACCATCTTCAGGCGGAACCACCTCAGGGGACTAGGCCCGTCTCCCCCCAGGAGCAGGTATGGACAAGAGCCTGTCACCTGCAGTCAGTTCTGGGGGGTTGGTGGGCAGTGCCATCTGAGCCAAGTTGGGTGGGCAGCTCCACCAGATTGAGGACCGCCTGGCACACCTCAAGGAGAAGGCCACCCCTCCTGTCCAGCCCCCAGCACAGCCACCTTTGGGGCAGTGAAGGAGCAGTGGTGACTGCCCATGGGAGGGGACCTCAGTCCCACTGTATCCATTTGGGGCTCATGGGCTTCAGATTCCCAACCATCCTTCCCATCAAAGGTGTTTACCCCTCTCATGTGTCATATAACACCCCTGTCTGCTATCTTGTCTGTCTGCAAATGCAAACTATCCCACCCAACCTACTTCCCCAAATATACCTACAGCCCTTCCCCAACATCCCACTCTCACCTTAAAAAAAGGACATCTGTCCCACAAAACAAAAAGCATTGCCCCATACGTAGCTCTACATTTTGCCCCCATGTACAGTGAAACTAATCAATCAACCTACAGATTATTCTGCAAATGTCTGTCGCCAACACCCCTCCCTGTGGGGTGTGAGGCTGTAAGTTCCAAATTCTACACATGTAATTCACAGTTGTTGCTGCTGAAAAAATGTAAAGCTATGGTCTTTTCCTACACCCATCCTGCACATCCCTAGCAGCTTTTCATAATGTTTTACCCTCTGCTTGCCCCCATTTCACCACTTTCCTATCACCCTTTTTTCTTTTCTTTAAATAATATTAGCATGGGTGTAAGCGGGAGTAAGCAGTGCTATGTGAAGCTAAGAGGGTTTAACTGTCTCTTAGCAATGCTTAGCACCACTCAAAACTGTGCAAACCTGCTTAAAACTGCTTAAAAGTGCCTTAATCATTTTCTGTCTCCAAAAGCCCTTGTTCTGCCCGGCAAGAAAATAACCAGCCCTGCAAAGTCTTAATCCCAGGATACTGTGCACTACAATCACAACAAAGTACCACTACACCATTTAAGCTGTGGCAATCTGTAATTTTTTTATAAACATATCATGCATTCATTCTGGTCATTTAACATTAATGAAAAAAAGTAATCACTTCTTAGTCTGTAACCAAGGAAACTGTGCACGACAACCACAGCAACAAACCTCTGCACCATCTGAGCTGCAGGAACCGGTAATGTTTTTATAAATATATCATGCACAACAGCCATTCAACATAAGGGGGAATTATGTATTCATACTACTGTTATATACATATATATCTATATAGCTTTCGGCTTTATAATCTCGGAATTCTGAAATTTGATATTTCAGAATTTTGGGATTATAAAGTGTTCCTATACACACACACACACACACACACACACACACACACACACACACATATATATATATATATATATATATATATATATATATATATATATATATATATATATATATATATATATATGTGTGTGTGTGTGTGTATATATATATATATATATATATATATATATATATATATATATATATATATATATTCATACAGAGATGTATAGACAGACAACCAAACTCTTGCTGCAACAAATCTGCAAAAAGCCTTACAAACGGTGGGGATAAAGGGTAAACAATAGTAACATTTCTGAAACATGGTTGTCATACACGTAGAAGTCTGCTAGAGTGGCATGATGTGCTTTAACATACAATTCCAGACAGACTCCAGGTCTGAAACACAAATGAATGTCAAAATTTACTGATGTCAATGGTCACATCATCCTAGTGATTTCTCAGAAACCCACAACTGTTGTGGCCAACAGACAAAACATATGAGCCACATATCAGGACAGTGTCTAGACATCTGGACAGTGGAGACATATGACTGCAGTCATATAACAGAATGGAAAACCTCATGACAGTTGCCAACCATGTCACCCAGCACTTTCTGAACCACATTAAGACCAACACAACACTAACCCAAATCAGCTCTGGACAATTACTCATATATATACAAATATATCATGCACTACAGGAATGGAACTGTAGGGAAAAGCAGATAGTAGAGCATAAATGTCCACCCACAAACATTTGCACCACAGTCACAGCAACATACTAGTACCCCAAATGAACTCTAGATCAGAATGACTGTTTGAACGAAAATATCCTGAGTCCCAGTCACACAACACACTGACAGATACTGGCCCAACTCACAGTGTACTGGGAATCCTGAGGTGTTACAGGACCTTTCTCAGTCTGCCCCTACAAACATACACACCTGATAGACCACCAGCAGCTGTAGCAGCATGCACAGTTAGATAGAAAATGGATGTGTGACACTCACATCTGCTACTCTCCCTACCCAGCCAAACATCTACACACAACACTGCTACACAATCTTGACAGTTGCTTCACAATGGCCAGACATACATAACTCTCATATGCACATATTCCCACAGATTATCCAGGGTGTGAGACCATATTCATGGCCACTGCTACAGACCACTTCCAGGAGTCTGCTAGGCCAATGGGATGCTACCTTGAGTGCAGTCAATAAATAACAATATCTCATACCTCTGACCCTCTTACTGCAAGACATCTGGACAAGGCGTGACATACTTCGGGGCCAGAGAGCCGGAAAGAGGTACATATCTCACATAATGGTGTTACAAACTGAAACACTTGACAGTGTCACAGGCTTTGTTGTAACATAACATCTCTGAAGGCTATGATGTCTGAAACAGCAATGGATGTCAACAGTTACTGACTACAATCCTCACATTATCCTACTGCTTCTACAAAAATAGACATTGTCTGAGGAACAGACCAAACATAATAGGTGAACCCCTGGGCAGTCTGTGGACATCAGGAGAGTTGAGAGGTATGTCAGAGACATATCACTGTCAGACGTCAAGTCACAGAGAAAATGCATGTCCAGATGAACCCTGTTAAACAAGCAACCCTCTATGTGTATAACAACACTACTGACTTACAATCTCTACCAGATTTGGGCACTTTGTTCCCCATGTTGCTGGCCTGTCTCTACATGTCCTCTCCTGAGAGGTATCCCCACCTACTGCCTGTGAAGCTGTAGCTCCCACACCTTCATAATGTCCTCCACACAGGCAAAGAAAAGGAGCATGGCACACATGAAGGCCATAATTGTAGCACTCTGTTTCTATGGCATTGGCAAATGGAAAGACAACACAACTGCTCTGGATGAAAGTAGCAAGTGGGAGACACCGATTGGTGTACAGGCCATCACCTGCTCATGAGCAGTACCTAAAAAAGGCAAACTACTGCCTATGCAACACAGGTCTCAACCCATATACACAAAGACAGATGGCGACTACACAAACCTAACCATTTGCATTGTTGTGAGGGAACTCCTAATCACTAAAATAGGTATGTCAATCATGTAAGCATGTAATGGAATGCAGAAGGGGGGATGCAATGATGAGAAATGGGACATTAAACACTAGGCCTCAACAAGACCTGCTGGACTCACATGCTGCAGTCCAGCACCTATGGCCATTACTGCTTGCCCATCCTGCATTGACATGGACCACATCTCGGGCCCCTGAGTCACCCCAGCAAAGGTCAGCTCATGTATGACTACTAATGCAGTCTCTGTTGTCCAATACTGAGTGTGTCACAGGTAGGCCAGCTACCTGGGATGTTGTAATTATTCATGTGTCACCTGTGAATGCTACTCTGATAAATATGGTTGTCTTACAAATGTAAGAGATGTACATAGGGTATGTGCATACTGCACAACAGGTGCAGATGTGTGTGTTGAACTGTATGTGCTATAGTGAGCCCATACCTGACAACTGTCCAGAGTTTTTAGACTGACCACATGTCTGCCTCATATTTATAGCAATGCCTCAGACAGTTGTGTATTATCTGGCTCATCACTGAAAACCCATTAAAGACTAAAGTCATAACAAATTAGCATACATTTCATTGTCAGATGTCATATTCTGCAGAGCACACCTGTGAATGTGACACTGTCTTTGCTGGTAGATTTGTGTTTCAGCTAGATTCATAAAGTGACACTATTTACTGGCCTTTGCCCAACACTGATTTGTGCCTTTGTGCAGATGGCTTGCTCTAACAGAAGCTAGGTGTTTTACCATGACACCCATGTCAATGCAAGCTTATCTAGTCCTATAGGATGCTCACATTTGTGCAGTCGCTGACACCTGCTTTCTAGCTGTGGAGAGCACACCAACCTTACCAGGTCACTCATCCTAACATATATTTTGACCCCAAATGGAGGCCCGGAAAGCCACAGGAGGTGGAGTGTTGAACATTAGCATACACATATACACCTCTAGGCTGGCCAAAGTGTATGTTGCATGGGTGACATCCTGAGTGCAGTTAACATTTGACAAAACACCTACTCAAATCATAGCTAGCTACAGGCCTCCAACCATGACTACGGATACCCACCACACGTATTGGGAACTGCTGGAATCTGTCAAGATTCAGTCGTCTACCCTTCTCCTGAGTGACTTCAAATACCCAACCACAGTGTGCCTGACCTATGTCATCTGAACATGAACGCACATAGATTCCTTGACTTTGTCAATGGCAAGGCAGTAGATCAGCTGGTCAACACTCCTATGGCAGGTGGGAATCTCATGTACCTGGTCCTAAACAACATGAATAGCCACTGTAGCACTCATACAGTGCCATCCACCTTGGTAATATCTGACCACATAGCCATCACTGTTCAGGTAACCATCTCCCATGCTCCCCACCCCCCCTTTACAGTGTCAAGCAGAATGAACTGTACACAAATTACTATAAATCCCCTTAGAGTAGGTAGAAGTAGCTGTACAGCCAACATCCCATTTGTTGGAACTAGCAGCACTATCCAGGCCCATACCACAATACTATGTGGGCACCCACATAGCTGTATGGACTAAGCAGTACCTGACAGGACAGCATCATCCCCTTCAAGGTAGGGCAAACACCTGTGGTGGACAGCAGCAATACACAGATACCCTAATAGGTGGAAACAATGGCTGGACGTGTCAAGAAGGAACATTTGCTTTAATGGAAGCAATGTCACCTTGGTCTGTACAAGCAAATAAGGGCACAGGTGATGTACTCAAAGGCTGTCTTTAAGTGCAAATCAGACACATCCACCAAGG
>NC_056739.1:357388609-357411109 GCF_019279795.1 Protopterus annectens
TCTCCCATTTTGTTGGTCTGTCTCCACATGTTTTGTTGTAAGATGCATTTCCAACTACTCTCTGTGATGCTGTTGTTCACACACCTCCATGATGTCCTCCTCACAGGCAAGGAAATGGGCCAATGCCCACATGAAATACTCAATTATAGGAGTGTGTTGCCATGCCATTGGCTAGAAGAATAACAACACAGCTGTTTTGCATGCAATTAGCAAGTGGGGGACACCAATTGGTGCACAGGCCATCACCTGCTCATGAGCATTACCTACAAAAGGCAAGCTGCTGCCTATGCAAAACAGGTCTATACCTCTACATGTGTAGACAGAGAGAGAGAGAAAAACACACACAGAGACAGTAACAGAACAGGAATTAGAATTCAAACCAACAATACTTGGGGAAAAAAGGTATGTCAAACAAATAAGCATGTAATGGAATGCAATAGGGGGAATGCAATAATGGGATATAGGATGTTATACAAATATGTCTCAACAAGACTTGCTATACTGATATGGTACTGACCAACACCTATGTCCATGGCATGTGGGTCTATCTGCAGTGACACAGATCATAGCTCAGGCCCCTGAGTCACCCCAGGAAGGAATGGTTCACTTATGACTACAACTGGAGGGTCTGTTGAACAATACTGACTGCGACACTGCTAGGCCAGCTACTGGGATGTTGTAGATATCCATATGTTACTTGTAAATACAACTATGATATACATGTTTGTTTCACAAATCTGAGAGACCTAAACAGGGTATTTGCATAGTAAACTACTGTCACATACGTGTGTTGAACTGCATGTGATATACTGTGCTCATACCATTCAACTGTCCAGTGCTATGCACACTGATCATATGTGTGCCTCATATTTGTAGCCATTTACTCATAGAGTTGTGTTATGTCTGGCAAATCATTGGCAAATCTGTGAAGACTGACATCAGAGCATAACAGCATACATAAGAGTGTTGGACATCCTCCAGGGCATTTCTGTGAATGCAAAGGCTGCTGTGCTATCAAATGACTTAAGTGTGTTACAGCAGTATTAAGAAAGTGTCACTAATTTTGGGCCATTGCACCCCATGTATGGGTGGCATCCTCCAGATGTCCTGCTCTAACAGGTTGAGAGGTATGACTTGCTCTAACACATTGAGAGGTATGACTGAGCAGCAAGAGTGTAAATACAGTGTACCATACTGGCATAGAACAGAAATATATATCAGGTATTACTTGTGCACATGTATGTATGAGTAGGTGTACATGGAAGCCTCATAACAACAGACATGGGATGCAAAATGTCAGGTAAATAAGGTCTACATGTTTTATGTGTGTAATCTTAGTTTCTGTGTATCCAACAGACATACATTTCTATAGCTACTGGTTGTTGCATTGCCCTGACACAGACATGGGTACTAGAATAAGCATCATTAATAGGTTGAAATTGGAGAGGTGTCCAACTGTGTTATGACCTTGTGTCCATGTCTACTACAAACAGCTATATGAACACCTACATAGCTGTATGGACTCAGCAATACCTCACTCATAAAACCTGCCTCCACCACGTTAGAGCAATCCCCTTTGCTGGACAGCAGCAATACACAAACCACATAATCAGTCACTAGGGAGCCAAGTAGGAGCAGGCACCAACTTCGAAGCAAGTTAAGCTTTATCTGAATGAGCATATAAGTTCACAGGTGAATTACTCTAAGGCTAACTATGAGTACAATTTGGACACATCCACCAAGGCCAATCACAAGGCAGTCTTCACATATGTCTTCAGTCTCAGAGGCAACAACCCACCCCACCCTGTAATGGTGGTCAATCACACCAAATACACACAGACCATAGCTATTGCCAAACCGATGCAGACAGGTTAAGGTCAAACATCATCCCTCTGTCCCACCATCAGTATAAGTGGATTTGCACAGCACCCACACCCCTCCTCTCATCATCAGGGAGAAGGTGCATAATGCCTATTCAAAGTCAACAAATGTATGTCTCCATGAGATCTGATAACATTCCTGCCTGCATCCTACATGAACTCAGGCATATGCTCCCAGCTCCATTAAACACTGTATGCAAGCAAAGCCTGAGCACCATTGGCATCCCATCTGCAAGGAAGATGGCCACTGTCATCCCTCTACACAAAGGTGAATGATAAATTATGGGTTATGCAATGTACTGGCCTTCATTGAGGGGAACATGACACATCAGGACCAGAAGTGCAATGCAGGTTCATATTGTGCTGATAGATGACAGGGGTATGATGTGGTTGGAAGTGGTGGCTAATGATAGTCAATTGTGATGTACAGGTTCTGTAAATAACTTTGATTAATGTGTGAGGTCCTGTGATGTGTTCCCTATTTATGTCTTCCAGGTGACATGCAGTGGCAAAGACAACCAGCATATACTGCAGCCGAAAATGCAGCAATCATGGATGCCATCATCCAGCACCATGGGGTGATGTTTGGCCATGGCCAACAGAATCTGTGGGAGTGGACCACCCTGTGAGATGACCTTTGGGCCACCATGAACATACATACAATCAGGTCAAGCATTGGGCAACTGACCTGATTTGCTTGCCCTACAAAGCGTTGCTGCCATGGCCAGAGACCGTACCACTACATGTGGGGATTCTGCCACACAGGCCCACTTACAGCAACAGAGCAGTTCCTTGCCATCCTTTTGGCAGCCACCACACACCAGGCAAGCCAAGAAACACAAGTCGTGTAGGTGGGTGGCACCCAGGCAATAGGCGAGGAGTGTCCAGGTAAGGCCCCAGTGCACATCAATTGAATACTGTTGCAGTCATACTGGATTCTGTACAGTATCTAAATACATATGTCAGATCAAACTGCATTTGTGGGTGGGGTTTTATAATGCACACAAGTGCACATCTATGGTAAAGGAGAGCAAATTGTGTAGTATCAGAACTTGTACTGTATATGTGCAGAAAAGTAGCATTCATCTTGTACCAATGACACATGTGTGTCTGCTGACAATACCTCTCCCCCAAAACTATATAGGTCCCTGTGGTTTGGATGTGGGACAGCAGCCTGAAGTTGGTGAGTATGAGATTGTCCTGTTGTGGCTCACCAATACCCAAGGCATGTTAGGGTCATGCATGTTACCATGCACACAACTGTTACTCTCAGCCATATTGCGATATATGCATGTTCGCTTGTGGTGGGGTTAACTGCATTGCATCACAGTGGCCTATTTCAGAAGATGTAACATATCTATAGCATACCTTACAACCTGTCATTACAAGAAATCTGAGCAAAGACTGACACAATGGGGTGGCAAAAGCCCAAAACTAGGGACATATTTTAAAATTAGTCTTATACAGTGTATATAAAAGGTATACACACTCTGTTAAAATGCTAGGTATTTGTGATATACAAAAATTAGACCACTATAAAACATTTCCAAACTCTTCCAACCTTTAATTTAACCTATAACCTGTACAATTCAATTGTAAAACATACAGATCTGTTAGTGGAACAATCATGGCAAATAAAAAATATACAAAAAGCTAGATGCATAAGTGTGCACGGGGTGAAGCTAATATTGTGTTGAAGCAGCTTTTGATATAATTACAGCATTACATCTTTTGGGGTATGCACCTGCCATCAATTATAGAGACTCTTTGATTAACACCAAATAATGGTCAACCGTCCTACTAGGAAGCATGTGAGAAAATGTGTTATGGTGTAATGAGACCAAGGTTGCACTGTTTGTCCACAATTCCAAAAGGTTTGTTTGGTACAATAACAAAACTGTGCATCACAAATAGAACACCCTCCCCACAGTGAAGCATGGTGATGGCAGTGTCCTGCTTTGAGGTTGCTGTTCATAAGCTGGAAGTGGGGCTTTAGCCAAGGTGGAGGGAATTATAAAAAGTTCCAAATACTAGTCCCTTTTTGTCCAAAATCTTCAGGTGTCTGCTAGAAAGCTGTAGATGAAGAGGAATCTCACCTTTCCATACAACAATGACCATCCAAATCAGAAAAAGAATGGCTTCACCAGAAGACAATCAGTGTTTTGGAATGGCTGAGCCAGATTTAACACCTACATCCAATTGAATATCTGTGGGGTGCCCTGAAGAGGACAGTGCACAAGACATGTCCTTGCAATCTGACAGAGTTGGATTGGCTTCTGGAAGGGAGAGTGTACAAATATTGTTAAGTCAAGATGTTCCATGCTGATAGACACCTTCCAAATAGGACTGACTGCTGTAATTAAATCAAAATGTGCTTTAACAAAGTACGAGTTTAAGGGTGTGCAGACTCATGCAACCAGCCTATTGTATGTATTTCATTTTCTGTTACCCCTAACCGATGCATTTGTTCTTCAGTTGGATTGCACAGGTTATATGTCATATTAAAGGTGGGAAACATTATGACATGATTTATGTGGTCCCATGTTATATATCAGAAAAACTTGGCATGTTAACAGGAGTGTGTACATATATAATATTCACTGTAAGCTTAGAAGGTTGTTAGAGTAACCAGTTTTGTTTTAACATACATTTACTGCAGGTTTTGAAGTGTGAAACTCAAATTATGTCATTAATTAGTGACACCAATCCTCAGATCCTCCCAGTGATGTGTCAAACACAGGATTTATGAAGAACAGACCAAAAACATGTGCCACACATCTAGACAGTCAGCAAAACTCTGTACAGTTGAGAGGTATGTTCTGTAGGAGTTGCACTGTGCTATACAGGTGAGCAGCAATAATGGCTGCAGTGTGTGCTAGGTGAAGGCCCATCACCTACTAACACTACTCACATATCCCAGAGGTGTATATTAGTACTAACATTAAGTGGAAAGGGCTGCACTGCATGATGTTGAGGGCCTGTCCAGAGTGTGGATATTGTGGTCTGACTGTGTTGTGAATGTCACCAGTTGGCTATTGTGAGGTCTGTGTAATGCCTTTGTGCCACCTCACCTGTGTGTGTGTGCGTGTGTGTGTGTGTGCGTGTGTGTGCGTGTGTGTGCGTGTGTGTGCGTGTGTGTGTGTGTGTGTGTGTGTGTGTGTGTGTGTGTGTATGTGTGTGTGTACCAGCAAACCTTATAGTGCAGGTATTAATTTACATAAGTTGTTTTCCCCTCACATGTGGATATGGTGGTCTCTGCAGACTCTAACAATGATGGTGGTCATAATGGGGCACAGATGGGGTTGCCAAGGTCTGAATCTGTGCTATAAGTTGGCATTCCACAGTCATCCATAATGTCCCCGCACACAGTCACAATGCCCACACATACCCCATCCCCAGCAGCCACAGATAATGGACAGTTTGCAAGTGTTGGCATGGAACAGGCTAGTGTGGTGACTATGGCAAATGTGAGTGCAGCCACTAGCCATAACCAGAGTGCAGGTGAGGTCCCACACATTCGGATGGACATTGGTGCTTGAAGGAGGACTGCTGCCCGTCAAGCCGCTGTCGCAAGTGCCACAGTAGGTGTCACCAGATGCATGTTTTGGGCAGTCATGGATGCACAGGCATGTAGTGAATGCAATATCAGACAAATACTCAGGGTCTTGGATGCAATTCTTCCTGGTTTATGTGGCGACATACATTACCTTGTTGAGGTCACATGTCAAAATACTGAGGTCATGAATAGATGGTGGGGTGAGACCTTGGCAATTCTCAACCATGGCATGTCTGTGTTAGAGCGTGTGCTGGGAGATGGGCATCAGCCACGTGCATGTAGGTCAGCACCAACATCAGCTAAGAGTCTACGGGGCCATGCAACCTTGCACTCCCATAGTGGCAGTACCAGCACTACTGAAGTGGGTTGCTGTCCACATCACAACAGAGCAGGCCATGGGCATGTGGTCCTGGCCAGTCCCATCAGGGACACGGATCCAGCAGACAGCAGTCAATATCGGGAAGCAGTACTGCATCTGGCCCTTGAGCCTGATGGAGACAGGGACACCACTGGCAGGACCAGCTCTCATGTCCGTGACCAGAGACGCTGAACTGTACACCCTGCCATGTACGGTGCACAGCTGTCCAACATACCCCTTGTGTAGGGCAGCCACATGGCGTGACTGTGTACATACATACACACACATCTGTGTCACAAACAGGTCACCTCCAGACACAAACAGGACTTCTGCACAGCCCATTTATAGAATACCCCTTCAAACACACACACATGATGTCAACCATATGGCCCAGCTTAGGCCTCTGGCAACACCACACCATACCCTGTGCATATGATGATACCTGTGCCACATCCCTCTCATCCATACCATCAATGCAGGGACATGCTAATATTGGTCTGATGCACAGGGTGAATATAGAACAGTGTAGCTATGTAATGCTGTGTAAGGTGCTGTCTGCCTACATTTGTTATGGGGACACATAAAAGTATATATACCTTATTAGTCATGATGCATTATTGCTGTTAGTACCGCTGACTGAATGTAGTCTGACATGCTGTATTCTGTTTGTGTGCCAGGTGTCTGTGTATCTGCAGGCTGCACCCCTGCAGACATTACCAATGTGGAGTATGGCAGAGTGGAAACACATCGACCATGTCAGAGCCAAGGTATAGCTGTATATGTACACATTTACCAGGTCTGTGTAACAGTTACTGCATGTGCCACAGAGCTTATAGGGCTGAAGAGTGTATACAGGTAAATCTATGGTGGTTGACGTCAACAGCCCTTGTAAAGTGGACAATGGTAAGTGTACTGGGTGGAACACACCTTAGATTGGTAAAACCCACACCCCCAGAGGATATTGTGTTGGCCAAACACACACAAAGACTACTGTTCCCACACACACAGTCTCTCTCTCTCTCTCTCACACACACACACACACACACACACACACACACACACGATCACAGTTGCCAGTGTTGGGTTTGGAACCCCTACCCATCTAGTTAGTGGTACTCCAGTGTTATGCGGTTATCACAGGTGACACGGAACTAATAGTGTGATGACTATTCCAAGGTACCTGTAAAGTGAATAACATCCCATGGTCTTGTGCGGTATGACAATGGGGGTGTACTGGGTGTGGAAGGACTCATTAGACTGTCACCTATGAGTCTACACACTGACAAACACTGATATACACAGCAATGCACACACAATTGCCAGTACTGACATTAACAGCCCTGCCTATCATGATATTCATTCCATATTGTTACATAGCTTTTGCATGTGGCACAAAACTTATAGGGCCGAAGAGTGTTCACAAATAACTCTATGGTGGATATGAACAGCGGCCTTTGTAAAGTGGACCTTGGGATGTGTACTGGGAGTACCATGGCCTGATGTTGTAAACCATGGCCACCCACTGGATATAGTTCTCACTCAAACACACACACAGGATACTGTTCTTACATGCACACACAAACGCACACACAAACGCACACACACACACACACACACACACACACGCACACACGCACACACGCACGCACACACACACACACACACACACACACACACACACACATATTTGCTAGGACTGAGATTAGAATCCCTACCTATCTAGTTACTGCTAAAAAAGTGTTATGCATTTATCACATGCACCACAAAGCTTACAGGGTGAAGAGAGTCCCAGGGTAATTCCAAGGTGAACAACATCACCAGGCCTGGTAGAGTATGGCAATGAATGATTTACTGGATGAGACTGGACCCAAAATAGAGAAACACCTACAGTTATATACACTTACACACACCAATACACTCTACACACATTTGCCAGGACTAAGATTAGCAGCCCTGCCTATCTTGTTAGTCAGTCCATACTGTTACATAGTTCCTGCATGCGGCACAGGGCTTATTGGGCTGTCAACAGATACCTGTATGATCGATGAAGACAGTGGGTCTTGTAAAGTGGACCTTGGGATATGTACTGGGAGTACTACAGGCTAAAAATGTAAAACCCACCCCTCCAATGGATATAGTTCTCAGACACATACGTAGGATACAGTTCACACACACACACACACACACACATACACACACACACACACACACAGACACACACACACACACACACACACACACACACACACACACACACACACACACACACACACATACACACACACATTTGCCAGGACTGAGATTAGAACTCCTACCTATCTAGTTATTGCTGAAGCCATGTTATGTATTTACTGCATGTGCCATGGAGCTTATAGTGTGAAGATTGTCCCACAGTTCTTCTAAGGTGATCAACATCATCAGCCCTTGTAAAGTATGGCAATGGGCATTGTACTGGGAGAGTGAGGCCTCAAAACTATATATCCTACAAATATATACACAAACACTTGCACACACACACACATTTGCCAGGACACAGATTAGAACCCCTACCTATGTAGTCATTGGTACTATAGTGTTATGCAGTTACCACATGCACCACAGAACTTATAGGGTGAAGAGTGTCCCAAGGTATCTATATAGAGAATAATATCACCAGCCCTTGTAAGATATGGCAATGGTAGGTGTACTGGGTGGGAAAGGCCTCAATCGTCTTTCACCCACATGTTTACACACTCACAAACACTTTTATACACACTAATGCACCCACACACACGCACACACACACACACACACACACACACACACACACACACACACACACACACACACACATTTGTCAGTACTGAAATCCATGGGTTCATAGGTGTGTACTAGGCAAATGGCCATAGATCCTTTACAAGCCTAGCACATGGGAATACCCTGGCATCATGCCATCTGACAATAGTCCCCAGTGTGTCTAATGAATACAGCCACTAGAGTGATCTCTGGGGTGGGATTTCTATTCCCCATCCACTCATCCAGATTTCTCTTGAAGAGGGCCAGTGAGGTCATCTGCTTGACATGTATGTGATGTCTATTCCATAGTGTGGGCAGTCTCTGGGTTATGAACCTGTCCCTCCAGCATGTTTTGTTGATTGTGGAAATGGGGTTGAGGTCTCTGGTGCATGTGGTGTGGATGGATTGGGTTCCTTAGATGTAACATTCTTGACAGAGATAGGTCAGACATGGCTTGGTAAGTCAGGCAGAGATCACCTCTAAGTAGCCAATATGAGATAGTGAACAGTTGGAGTTATTGGAGTCTGTCCATATAGGGTAAGTGTCTAATGTCTAGGATCCTCTTTGTGAGGTACTTTTGTAGCCTGGCCAGTTGTTGCATGTGTCCTGTGAGGTACATGCCAAATGGGCCATTGTACTAATTGATTGGCCTAATGAGGAGGGATTAGAGGGAGACAATGACCTCTTACTTCCTGGATGCAACACCTTTAGTAATGAGATGTGTCACATAGAAGGACTTTCTGAACACAGTGGCACTGTGGTGGTCAACAGAGAGCTCACTGTCAACCTGTGTTCCCAGTTCTCTTATAATGACTTCAGTGTTCAGTGGACTACCATCAATGTGGTAATTCATGGGAACCATGTTGTTCCCAAAGGGGATGCTGGCACATTTTCTGGCATTGAGCTAGAGTCCAGGGTTCTGACACTAGCCATAGGTCTCAGTGAGGCCTTTGTGCAGGATGTCAACCTCACGTGGGGAGGTAATAATAGTACCCACCTTGCAGTCATCTGCGAACATTGCCAGCCAGAGTCCCTATGTGTTAGGCTGGACTTCAGAGGTGTAGATCCTGAGCGCAAGGGGACCTAGGACCAAACCCTGTGGGACTCCACTTGTGACTGCTCTGCAGTCTGACATGGACTCTGCTGCTTTCACACCATGTGTTCTATCTGTGAGCCAGTTTGCAAGCATCCTAGGGATATAGGGGTTGATGCCTAACAGAGTGTGTTTGTCTATGATTCCTGAGTGGGGAATGGTATCCAAGGATTAGAAGGCCCACCTATCGTGTCATTTATTCCATACTGTTACATAGTTATTGCACATGGTACAAAGCTTATAGGGCTGCAGAGTGTCTACAGCTACCGCTACAGTGGATGACAACAGTGGGCCTTGTAAAGTGGAGATTGTGATGTGTACTTTATGGGCAACAACAAAAATTACAACCCCCCCCCCAATGGATATGGTTCTCACATAAACACAGGAAACTGTTCTCACACATACACACATTTGCCAGGACTCAGATTAGAACCCCTACTTATCTAGTTACTGCTGCTATAGTGTTATGCATTTATCGCATGCACAACAGAGCTTATAGGGTGAAGGGTGCCCCAAGATACTTAACCTATAGACATACACACAAACACACTTTTACATTTGCTAGGACTGAGATTAAAAGCCCTACCTAAATAGTTACTTGTACTACAGTGTTATACAGTTATCACACGCACTATAGAGCTTACAGGACTGAGGCCCTCAAAAGGTACTTCTAAGGTGGATGACATTAGCAGATCTTGTGAAGCAGGGGAATGTGAAGTGTACTGGGTGTAAATGGGCTCAAAATCTTTAACCTGCAGACACACACACTTTTACATTTGCAGGACTGAGATCTGAGATTAGAACCCCTACCTAACTAGTTATTTGTACTATAGTGTTATGCAATTATCGCACACACCACAGAGCTTGTAGGGCTGTAGGCTGCCCAAAGGTTCTTCTAAGGTGACTGACATCAGGGCAATGGGATGTGTACTGAATGTGAACGGGCTCAAAACCGTTAACCTACAGACACACACGTGCACACACACACACACACACACACACACACACACACACACACACACACACACACACACTTTTACATTTGCCAGGAGTGAAATTACAACTCCTACCTAAATAGTTATTTGTACTATAGTGTTATGCGGTTATTGCACACAACACAGAGCTTATAGGCCAGAGGCTAGTCCAACAGTACTTCTACAGTGAATGACATCAGCAGATCTTGTAAAGTAGGGCAATGGGAGGTATACTGGTTGGGAATGGACTAAAACACTTATTCGCACACACCCACATACACACTACTCCTCTCATGACCACTGTTACATATGCCGGGACTGTGATTAGACCCCTATCTATCTAGTTATTTGTATGATAGTGTTGCACATCTATCACATGCACTATAGAGCTTACAGGACTGAAGCCAATCCAAAGGTACTTCTAAGATGAATGACATTAGCAGATGTAGTAAAGTAGGGCAATGGGAAGTGTACTGGGTGGGTAAGGCATTATAATACTTAAACCTACAGACACACATACATACACAAAGGTAGGTGATGTGATACTCCAACCCCCACCTCAGTACCATCAGACAATGAATCTTATCTTCATGCTGGCACATGCCAGTGGTTACCACTGGTATGCAACTGTCTGCAGCAAGACATCACTCTATGCCATTCAGGGTATCCCTGTGTACGACTCACTCTGTGTGTGTGTCTCCCTGTGTGTCTCACTCATCACTGTCAGTCCCTCTCTTCCCCTTGTCTATGTGTGTGTATGCTTGACATATTGTAATATGTTGCCCATATATGTGTGTGTGTGTGTATATCACACACAACAGATGCAGGTATACCACAAATGTGCCATTTACAGCTGCCTGTGGGTAATCCTGTCTGATGTGTGTGTGTGGAGACAGGTTTACATAGCTGTGTGTATGCAAAGACATTTGCAAAATACAGAGATATATAGTCAGATCTGGTTTCAGACATGGGCTTCACTTCTCTAAGTGTAGGAACATGCTCAGTATGACCTTCTATATTAAGTGTGGGAATCCATTACAGGGATAATTGTACTCCATTCCTGGGTGTTGTGTGCTACAGTCATACCTTGCAACCTGTTTGTGCAAGATATCTGGAGATAGGCTGGCAATATGGGGAAACAATGGGCCATAGGGGGGTACTAAAGCTATTGCTCTTATCAATGTATGAGCTGCTTGAGTTACAGGGTTTGTTTTAGAAGACATTTCCTGACATATGTAATGTTTGACAGTGTACTGTATTGTGTCATTACCTACTGACAGATATAATCAGATCATCACGGTTATTTATCAGAAAAATACAAGATGGATGATGCACAGACATAAATTATGAGGTAAAAGCTAGACATTCTTGCACAATCTGACCAGTTGGGAGGTGTGTCTATGGCTGATTGACTGGTGAAGCTGGGCAAAAGGTCCAGCACCTTGGTGACATGCTGGCCGAGGATCTCCTGGTTGTGCAGTGATCTTCTTAGCTGAAAGGTCATATCCTGGTGTGACCATACCTGTCAGCTGTACAGATTCTCACAGATTATCCAGATTCATGCCTCATATATCTGGTCACTTTCCCTTAACTTTGTTGTTTTCTAGCACATTTACTGTAAATCACTGAGGGTTGCAGTCAGGGAATACTGACAGAACATTAGAGTTTCATATTTCACTCCCTTTATGACATCAATGCTACTACACATCCCCTCTGTTATTCTATCAACTTTCTAACATTATGAGAGCAATATTTCAAATGTGTCCCTATAGTTGGGCCTTTATCCCACCATTATGTATGACTTTGTCCAGATTTCTTCCTCTACGAGGTTGAGAGGTATGCTACTAGCATTTAGCAGCATGGTCTTATATTTGCATTTTGTTGATTGTGTTATGTTGGTAGTATGGACCCCATGACATTCCCTACAAAGGCACTATGGGTGAGGAATGGGCCTTTGCCAGAGGCCTGTAGGCCATGTGAGACTGATGCAGGCCATCTGTAGCAAGGCAGTGCATTGTGTCACTCATATGTTCCCAGGCTGCCCGGCAGTGGACACCCCCTGGGGTGACAATGGTAAGTGACAGAAGGCACTGCTGTCTATTAGGCACCATACCTCTCTATGTATGTGAGCCAGAC
The DNA here is from genome assembly GCF_019279795.1 of Protopterus annectens. Taxonomy (NCBI): domain Eukaryota; kingdom Metazoa; phylum Chordata; order Ceratodontiformes; family Protopteridae; genus Protopterus; species Protopterus annectens. The sequence continues at coordinate 357,401,382 of NC_056739.1, forward strand.
ATCTGGACAAAACCATGAGTAATTGGGTGACAAAGGCATAAATCTATGAACCATTGTAACTATTGGCCTTACAAATCTGGAAGGGTGATACAATAGCAGATTTTGCATTATCATGAATTTTTCTATAGGGCATGACGTCTGAGACACTACAATCCATCAATATTTTCTGACTTTACACCTTCATGGTTTGCCAATGATTTGCCAGACAACCACTATTTCAGACTAAAGACACCACAAATATGATGCAAACCTGTGTACATTCTGCGAAAGGTCTGTATAGTTGTGAGGTATGGTAGCCACTATGTAGGTTACTGCAACCTGTGTACTGTTTATATGTGTGGCTCCCTGTACATGACCTGTCCAACTTCCCGACAGTAATGGATATTGAAATCTAGACAGTATGTACAACTCCCACCATAGGTGTAGATGACATGCAAAATAGTTGGCACTGCATTTCATGGAACATGCCCTGTCTACCACATTACTGCACCTAGGCCACTAGGACACAGCAGCCTTGAGAAGTTGCTGTCCACATCCTGACAGTATTCCTCACACATATGCATAGCTCATTGATCCGTGCATATTGTGGATATGCAACAAGTTATACATGTTGATTGGGACAGCCCTGGCAATGTGAGCTCTGCTGCTATTACCCTACATACTTACATTTTACTGGATTTCTATGTGAATATGGGTGTGGGGGGCACACCTGTCAACAGTACACATTTGCACAGACTGTGCTGATATTGGCTTTACATTGTGGTTTCATTTAGCATAGTGTTGTGCTCTGTCTTAGAGAATAGAGGCATATCACTAGAGACCACAGATTAGATTGTACTGGCATACAACTGAGTTTCAGACCTCTTACTCTTCAGAGACTTACAGCAAATGCAAGACCTGCTGTGATAGCACTGTGTAAGTCTGTAGGGGATTATTCCATCATTGTTGCCATTTGTGTGCCTTTACCAGACATTTCTTTAAGGTTTTCTATGGCTGACTTGCTGCATGAGTCTGGGGGTGAGTATGGGATCCCCACAGTGACATCCATGCACGTGATCTATGACCCCCACAGTTGCCCCCCCCCCCACATATACTACAGTGGGATTTGTCACCTTAAATGATACTGCATAGTGTGGGGAAGCCAGTATTATGCAGACATTTCCTGGTGTCCCACATAGCTGTCAGTTGTCTACTGCTATCCCAGTAGGCCACCCCATTCCCTTGCATGCATTATAGCATTACCATAGATATGCTGCGGAAGGCTTACTTACCTTGCACCTGCGACAGTTGTGAGGACAATACTTGAGGGCTGCCTATGTTTGATGCACATAGTACACCACCTATGCATGGTAAGTTGCATGTAATGTGATGCGTGTGTCATCCATTTTAATGCATGTGCGAGTCAGAGAGAGGTGTCAGTCCCTGGGCCCCTAGAGTGTCAGTCTATGTGTTGCCTCTTTGCCAAGGTCTGGGCATCCTGGCATGCTCTGGAGCATCCTCTTCTGAGTCCCTCTGTGTCTATGGGGACCTTGGCAATGGTGGGGGGCTATGTGGGCCTTCCCTGTGCTGTTCCTGCTGCAGCTGTTTCCGCAAGATCATATTGTGTAGCATGGCACATACTATGAACATGTGTGCACATGTGGCTGGAGAGTACTGCAAGGCTCCACCAGATATGTCAAGGCAGTGGAACTGAGACTTGAGCATCCCAATCACATGCTCTATAATGATCCTGGTTTGTGTGTGTGCCTCATTATGGTGTTCTTGAGTGATGTGTGTGCATTTCTGATGGGTGTCATCATCTACGGCCCCAGTGCAGAGGCAGCATCTCCCACCAGATGGACATACAGGATGCCCCCAATGGCAAATGCCTGATACAGCTGTGACAAATGCCAGATGTAGGAGTCATGATAGCTTCCAGGGCTGCCAAGCCACACATTCATGAATATACCCTGGGCATTGCACATGACCTGGCAGTTGATGACGAGGAAGCCATTGCGGTTTATGTAGACCCTACCCTGTTCATCAGGTGGTGCTTTGATGTGGATGTGTGTGTGCAGTCTATCTCACGCAGTACCTCCTGGTATTCTGCTACATGATGGAAGAGACGCATATTGCTGGTCGTCTCCTCACGGGTGTTGGGGAAGTAAATGTGCTCACCAGCATGTGATAGGATGGCATCCAGGAACTGGTGGAGTACTCTGGATGCGGATGCCTGTGAGACCCCCATGATGTCCCCAGTTGGTCTTTGGAAAGTACCTATAGTTAGTATTCTTAAGGCTACACATACCTTGATATCCACTGGGATGGGTTCCCCTCTGTTGTCTCTGGGTCTGAGTTGAGGCCGGCACGGCTCGATGATATTCTGCAGTATGTCTCTGTCCTACCTCCAGATCATGTAGCCCCCTGGTAAGTTACCCTGGGTCTGAACACTCTTCCCCTCCTCCTCGGTCTGTGGCAGTTGTCAGCATTATCCTCCTCACTGCCCTCAGCCTCTAGCACATACTAATGTATCAAAGCAATGGCAGTCCCTAACATGTTTTTGATTAAAATTCCCCTGAATGTGTGCATCAATGGTGCAGAGTTTGTGGGAAAAAAACAGACTGTAAGTTGTTTGCATAGTTTATACTGTTGTGCTGCAGATGCTGCCTGTATGATTGGTTGGCTATGATGCATTCCACCTGCCAGCTATGTTATTTGTACTTGATTGCTTGTATTCTGCTATTTCCCTTTTTTTCCTTTTTTCCCTTCCCATTTCCACCCCTTTTAAGCCACAAGGTGTGCTGCGCAAACCCAATACCCAAATGTAAACAGTCCTGCTATTTCCGAGTTTTATTGTTTTGTTTTAATCCCGGTGTGTGCCATGCAAACCCATTTAGCTAAGGTAAACAATGAGAAATGGTCCTCCCCTGGACACGAAAACACTCTTCATTTCATGGAATAAGTCAATACAGCCTCAGACACACCCCCTTGCTTAGCTGTACTTAGCTAAGCTCATCTGGGGGCCTTGGAGCTCCAATGTGCTTACACCAAGCATGACACATTCCCTTTTCATGTCTGCTGCTCCTCCTGCTTACACCACTGCCTTATAGCACCTACACATTTAGGTGCAATTTGGCACTTTGCTTCTTTTTGTGATTCAGTAAATTTCCCTCATTAGCATACCCCATTGCCATAATCCTTAGTTACAGCACTACCCCAGACCTTTTCCCCTTAGCAACCACTGCTCCCTGTTATTGTTTTGATTCTACATGCCATAGACTATAATGGCAAAATGCAGATTTCACATAAAATTGCCTTTTCACATTTTTTTTTATTTTCAGCACAATCCCATTTGCGCACTGCTGCTCTACGCTTAAATGGCTGAGATCAGCAAAAGAAAAAACTTTTATTTTTATAATTTTGCAACACTTTTCCATGCCAATGGCCATTGGCATGCCCAGGGATTAGAATACATGCTTTGGTTTGATTTGTCATGTCTCCATTTTGATTTTTGGAGAAATGTATTCGGCTAGTAGCCAAATACATTTCTGCATGCTGCACTATTCTGTCACGGATGCCTGCCTGCTTACTGAATTGCTAATTGACCTGATTTGCATGGTCTTCAACAGCAAAAGAGGTCATTAACATAATCCAGTCATGTCTGTGGCAGAATAGTGCTGCCTGGCTCGTGCACATCCCCAGGCTTGTTTACTGGATCGCTTGGCATCCATATTCCATGCAGGAACCTGCATGGAACTTTCAACTTGTTGAATCCCGGGGTTTAAGTATCATGAGCTTACTTTAAATAATGGCATATGTAAAGTAACCCAATATTTGTTTTGTTCTTTCCATGTATATATAGCAATTATTTGTATAAATTATACTTTATTAAGCAGTCAGTCTATGAGTTCAGCTTGTCTTAATGTTGTATGGGCATACTTGATTTGTAGTAAGTACTTTGTTTCTTTAAACATTTTGAAAGGTTCAGTTAGTCATATGACTTGCAGGGTATGAAATAATTCACATGATTTTTTGATATCATCTGATGAAGTCTATCATTCTAGATGAAAACACTTATCTTTTAAATTGTGAATTATTAAATTACTTTTAACTTGGTCAGTCCAATTGCCTGGTGAGTTTTATTTTCTTTTTCCTGCTATGAGTCATATTAGCTGCAACTTTCTATAAAATATTTCTAGTATGAGAAGTTTATTTAAAGATTCAGAGTTGGTATCTATGGAGTGTATGCTGCAGTTCCATCAACATGAAAATGACTGTTTACTGAAACTACTAATGTGGGTAATTGCACCGTCGGACCTGTGCTTTGTGCAATATTCTTAAAGCATTGGTTTATTTATGAGCTAAGAACATTATCTATGTTAAATCTCTGTAGGATTCTCAAACTGAAGCATGATGAGTATTTATAAGGAAAAAAAATCATTTTCTATGATAATGTTCCTTCCTGCTGTCATATCCTCATCTTTGATGGCATTAAATACTTCTTCATGTATTTGACAGCTTCCGTTGTAAAACTTTTCTAAGCTCTTTTTCAGTTTAGCAGTTTCCCTTTCTCTGTCTTTTAAAATTCTATTCTTTTTATAAACCAAAGAAATTCTACTGCTGTATGTGGATGTTTGCTTTGTGACTTTTGTACCTTTTATATTCCTGTTGGCCATTTATAGCAATTACCTAAATGAGATGGAATATATCTGAATATAATACTTGTATTATGAGAACCACAGATTAATTTTGTTGAATGTGATGCAACTAATACCTGAAAACTTTCAGCTTTTTCCAGCCTAAAGAAAACACAAGCAGTACAGTCAGATAAAGCAACAAAGGGGATGGTATAATGTTTAAGTTCTTTATCACACAGATACAAGATACAGGGTTTGATTCTCACCTTTGAGATGAAAATTGGCTGGCTTAAAATGATCCATAATGGCAGCTAGCTTAGTACTTACCTAAAAACCCATGAACCTAAACACTAAAATCATTTTATGATGATTATTACTGCATATGATCCATTGTATACAAATAATCTCCATATTATAAATGTAAAGAATTATCAATTTTTAACAATATAAGTTGCCGGGTCCTTGTGGGCCATTTTCTGCAACATCCTATGAGAAAAACTGAAAAAGTAAGATGCAATGCAATATAGAATGAACTTTTAATAATATCATGTACATTAACCTAGAAACACTAATATTTGAAATACCAAGTATTAGGTATTGTTCAGTCTTCTTTTTTGTCACCTGAAGAATATTCTAGATTAGTCATGTATTTTTTGTCCTCAGACTTTGCCACAGACACTAATGAAACTGTATCTTCTCATCTTGGTTACTGGCATGCTCTTTAGCTTTGTTTTACCTGTGTCAATCCAAGAAGCATTGAGTGAGTGCATAATTCTGAAGCAACTATGTTAACTAGAACCTCAGATACAAAAATCTTACTGACATAGTTCAATATTACCACTAGTTATCTTTTGCAGTGAGGTCAGTCTTGAGAATCTTAGACATTAGTCACGAAACTTTACAAGATCTGAAACCCATCTGTTTATAACAGGTTCTATACCATGTCTTTATCACAAGAACACAGAGTATCAAGTCTGGGGTGCATGTTAGGGTATGGTTAGAAACTTCATGCAGGAATTGATTTATTTAATTAAGCACTTTCCATTGAAAATTCACTGATACAAAAGCTCAGAACTGAAAAGTTATTTGGAAGAGCCCATAAATGTAATCCTGTTTGGATTGCTTATCTTAATCTCTAAAGGTGGCCAGTTCATTAATTTTATTTTTTGCTTGTTTGCTTTTTACCCATTTTAACTTAACTATGATTTGTATTTATCCTGTTTGCATTTTATTGTTTTAATGTTTGTGAGGTGATGAGGTTTAATCACTTTATTGACTAAAGAATAAATATGTTTCTGAAGGCTAAGATGAGCTGTTATAGATCTTAACTTGCTGCTTCACAGAAGTGGAGCAGTGGGCTTTATCTCTGGCAAGGAATCAAAACAAACTAATGAAAGAAGGTACATTGGTAGAAATGTGTATGCATTCTGGTGAGGAGTTTCACAATTTGGATAGAATATTTGAAAGGGCTGCAGTAGCATTGTCACCTCACAGTAAGATGCTGACCAGTTCGACTCTCAGCTAGAGCGTCTTCTGCGTGGAGACATACGTGAATGGGTGTACCTTTATTGAAGGCTGTGCGTTAGGGCTGGCAACTCAGCACGTAAAAATCAACTGCCAATCATTAGCGGACCGGAATTCCGCTGTGACGACCCCTAACCGGGAAAAGCCGAAAGACACAACAACAACATTTGAAAGGGCTTTATTGCCTTGTAGACTTTGTTGTGAGAGACAGAAAAAATAAAGAAGGGGAAGATGCATAGTGTAGAATATAAGAAGGAAGTAGAAAACAAAGAATGGGTTGGAAGAGGGCAAAATACTGAAATTAGATTTTTATGGTGAAGGTGGGGGATGAAATAAAGTAAGTGTTGTAAAGGTGCAGTAGAAGAGAAATGCTTTTTTTGTTCTGTACCTTTAATGCTTGCAGTATGGTGAAAGCTGAAGGAAGTGTGTTTGGAAGTAACCGATGTATGATGTAAGTGCAGATGCAGAGACAACTAACAGCGGGTACTGGTCAGTTTGAAATTAGAAGAACTGCTTTAATGGACAATATCTTTTTAAATGTTTTACAGGATATGATGCCATTGATGTGGAGGGTTATTTAAACTAAGTCAGTTAACAACTGTGTTTGTCTGAGGAAGTTTGTGAATTTTTACATTCGAAAGCGCTTACAATAAATTGAATTAGTTTTAGTCCAGTGAATGCCCTTTGCCTGTTTGTTTCTTTAAAATATCTGCACATAGTGCCCCCTACCCACATCTAGTAGGCAGTCTCACCCTAAGCAGTCTTTGGCCTGCAAACTAGGTATCCCATGCATGCATAACCCTCCCTCATTTTCATACAGCCAAAAGAACGGGGTTCATCAGCGTCCACAATTTTCGGACATCCCTCATGGGATAAGTGTCTGTTCTCAAGATTAGACTTGGTGGCACAACATGATGCCCACCCCCGTTGACATCCGGACACAAGTCAGATTAGCAGTACTTGTCCACAACCCTGCTCAGCCTCCACCCAGTCCTGCAGAACCTACAACCCGGGATTAAACACCTGACCGTGATGCACGTCTCCCCATGTGCATTATCGGGAATATATACCTTACACATGTTCCCAAGAAGCTTCCCCATAGTCATCTTCCAAATAGTACACATCCACAAATTGTACACCCTGTCCAGGTTCCACATCATAATGATGCACACAACCCCTGTATACAAACGGTACAGGTCCCTCCCAGATGTGGGTGCTCATATACCTGGCCATGTATAACCCCAGATATGTAGTCATATATCTATAAATGTACATACTTATATTCGCATAGCTACACATCACACATACATGCATATAAGTAGTTGTCAAGTATGTGTCCTATTCATAAATATGTATACTTGCAAATGTATACACATGTATCTCAGAAACATATGAACATTAACATGTACTATACATATGTACACCAACCGACTGTCACATTTGTTGCCAGTAGTGTGGAATGCCTGTAGTAAAGTCATATATCCTAAGTATCATCCATGCAGAATGTATCACGGATGGTTTAGTGGTCAAACCAGTGACTATGGTGTTTCTGTTCCTGGGTCCAAGCCATGCATGGGCTGCTAATTTTAGATGATACCCAGAATAATGGCAGTCGGATATAGGGTGATTAAGGCACTTTCAACCAGACGTAAGTGGATATGCGCGACGGTAAGTGGCGGTCATTCAGAAGTATGGGAAATGTAAATAAGCATGTAGGTGTATATGCATGTGTATGTACAGACAGATACAGATAAATATAAGATATATATATATATATATATATATATATATATATATATATATATATATATATATATACACTCTGGAACAGACTACTGATCTATGTTAAACAGAGCTCCTCATTATCACTCTTCAAAAAAATTGTTGATGATTGGATGGGAAACAGGAAAATCACCCCGGAGATCACTTCTGTGGCTCTGCTCGACAGGGGCACAGGAAAATAATTTTCTTGGGTGGCGAAAGCCAGGGTACCTTTTTGGCTAGGCTTATATAGGCCCTAGGGCCAATAGCCTAGTACCTACCTATGAACCTATAATATATATATATAAAGAATGAACATGGTCACAATAAAACATTCATAACGAATGCAAAGGAAAACAGCTGCGGAACCCCTGTACTATTTAGTGCTGTCATTTCAAGCTGGCCAGAAATGAGCAAACCTCCTGCATCTCCAACCACAGGTAGGATGCTAACAGTGGCACTATCTTTGTCCACATGCTAAGTCTGACTTTCAAACAGGGACAGGGCAGTCCCAGTCTCCAGTCGGATGAGCCAAAAACCGGAAAACTATTTGAACACCCTGACCATTATATGAACGTATGTTCCAGGATGATAAGCTTGAGATGTCTGAATATACTTGGAGTGAGCCAACATATGGGACATGTCTAGAGCAGTAGGGTGTGGCGCATGTGTAGTGGTGTGGTGCTTTTCCATCTGGAGAATGGATGACTGCTGTGTTAGTGAAGTGTTGCGGCGTGTGTTCTGGTAACTATGAACTATGGGTATACATGCAAATGAACCAGAACAGCAATAGTGTAGTGGTTAGAGCATCCGCCTAACACGCAGACATTGCTGGTTCGACTGCAGCACACACCATTTATGATGCAGAATCCATATATGGGCATATTCTGACAATTTATGCTGTATAACGATATAATACTATTGAAATGTGAACTGGGGTGATGTACCACAGTAAGAATGGGGAAGGTGTTTGTGTGACGGGAAGCAGCAGTTAAATATGGCGAAATGGAAAACCGCTGCTGAAAAGTGTTGTACCCACCCTTTTCCAACGGCCCTTGTTCTGCCCACTAACACAATAAACCAGGACCCTATACACCAAAACCAATGTGATTTACCACTAAGCCAGGGCAGTTATACTTAACTCTGATGTTATCACAGACAAAGCAGACAGCACAATCAGTCAACAGTGTGATCAAAGTAAATAATCATGTAGATGTATATGCATGCGTACGTAGATATATATATATATATATATATATATATATATATATATATATATAATCTGTAAAGAACAAACATTGTCACATTGTCACAATAAAGCATTCATAACAGATGCGAAGAAAAACAACAGCAGAACACCCATATTATTTAGTGCTGTCACATCAAGCTGGCCAGAGGTGAGCAAACCCCCTGCATCTCCAACCACAGGTAGGATGCTAACAGTGGGACTAACTTTGTCCACGTGCTAAGTCTGACTTTCAAACAGGTACAGGGCAGTCCCAGTCCCCAGTCAGATGACCCAAAAATTGGAAGACTATTTGAACACTCTGACCATTATATGCACATATGTTCCAGGACTCTAAGCATGGGACGTCTGAATATAGTTGGAGTGAGTCAAAATGTGGGCAGGTCTAGATCGGTCGGGAGTGGCGCATGTGTAGTGGTGTGGTTTTTCCAACTGGAGAATGGATGACTGCTGTGTTAGTGAAGTGTTGAAGTGTGTGTTTGTATAACTATGAACCATGGGTATATATGCAAATAAAGCAGCACACCAATAGTGTCGTGGTTAGAGCATCCACCTAATGAACAGGCATTCACGGTTCACAT
>NC_056739.1:357413609-357551109 GCF_019279795.1 Protopterus annectens
GGGTGGTGAACCCTGATGACCCATGGGCTGAGACAATTGTATGAAATGGGTCCCGTGAAGTAAAGAGTGGGCATCAACCCCTCCCCACCCCCCAGCTAGGCCGGTGAGACATACAGACACACAATAAAGGTAAACACACCACTGCTTCCCAGACCACCAGCAGGATACCACCAGTGGGAGAGACCTGCCAGGTCTAATCTTGAAACATAGACATCGATGTCCCTTGTGGGGCACCAAAAATTAATGATCGGAGCCAATCCCGGTAATGACATATCAAATCAGGCTGTAGATGTACACGGACCAGTAGGTTGTGCAAGCCTGATAACTCATGGGTCGACACAATGTATGACATGTGACCTGACACGGGGAGAGTGGGCAGTGTGCAGTGGTGTGTTTATACCCCACCAGCACCCACAGTAAGGATGAGTGCTGTAGAGGAGTGGCAGGTGGGGGAACTATGGGTATGCAATTATGGGCCTAGGCATGCAGGTGTTGGCTGGCAAAGTCATCTTAGGACTGCCCCAGTGATGTAAGTAATATTCGAAATGGGCATAGCTGATGCCCATACCTGCCAAACCCTAAGAGCACATCCATTGGTCCGGCCATAAACCATCGGGGGAACAAATAGGGACCATACCCTTGAACTGTCCCTGATTTCCAGGGCCGTCCCTGATTTTGACTCAGTTTCTAACTCTGTCACACTTAAACCCTTCTAAAACTAGTGACATTCTGAGGAAAGGTGGTGAATTACATGTAATGGATAATGACAACAATTATAGTCATAAACATCATTTACCGCAGAAAATTTGTATGAATACATATGCTCTGAGTCTGTCAATGTGTCAGGTTAATAGCACCAATAATTTCAATGTGTCCCTGATATTGTTATGCCGTGTCCCTGATTCATTTTGTACTTTCCCCAATCATATGAGAGGTCTGATAGGGACAGAAAGCACATATTCCACTGACAACCTTAGAAAGATGATAGAATATTAGGTATGCAGTAGCATGACTCAGCTGAAGGATGTGGGTTCCTAAACACATTTACCTGTTTGTATTGAAGAGTCTCAGTTCCCATGTATTAGCCAGACGGCTGCAGATTTTAAGAGGAACACACCAATAATATGAATCAAACCCTGGACAGGCCACGGATTTTGTACAGTCGAACGGCATGCCATTGCCTAATGGGCAGCCATTCCCGATACTGTAGGCATGTATTCTGATGTAAGTCATCACAAGTTAATATCGTAGTTTTCAGTCCCACCCAGGGGTGTGAATGTCTGATGCAAACACCAAATGCAATGCATTTGCATATGTGGGAGCAAGTGGGTGTAAGCCTGTTTGGCCACCAGTATGCGTGTATTGCACTGGTAAAGCAATGTAGAGGCTAACTGAGTGTAAGAACCTGTAGCCAGAGGTTAGCATTGCTTAGCACTATGCAAACCCACTCACACCCACTCACAACTGCTTTAATGTGCCTTAATCATGCCGTATCCAATGGCCTTGTTCTGCCCTGCAACAAAATAAATGGCCTCTGCAAGGCTCAAAAGCAGGACCCTGCACACACAGCTAATGTGATTTACCAATAAGCCATGGCAGATATACAGACATCGGACCTTATCACAAGCATATCAACCAGTGCAGTCATTCAACAGTATAGGAAATGTATTCTATCATGTAGATATATGTGTGAGTGTTTATGTCCAGCGTATAGGTACATATATTTATATATATATATATATATATATATATATATATAGAGAGAGAGAGAGAGAGATATCAGGAACATACCATGTGACAACAAAGCATTACAAACGAATGAAAAGGGAAACACCAGCGATGCCTGTATTATGTAGTGGTGTTGTCCTATATAATATCAAGACTCCCCCAGACAGACATGTGTCATTTATACACGCAAACATTTGTACATTGGCCGTATACATCTCCCTGTGCATGTTATTTACATTAACACAACAGTTCTTGTCCAATCATTATGTGAGAACAGTACTCTTGCAAGGAGCTGTGTGTGACATCATCATCATGATAAAGGTAAATGGGGTAACCATAGAGGGACCGGTAGTGTTGTGTGTACAATGGGGTCATCCGCATCACATGTACCTGGAACATTTAGGAGTCATGTGCATACTAGGATAGTGCACCTGAGAGGCTGAGGTGAGGACAACAGGAGTATGTTGTGATGCATATTAAAAGGCTTACATGTGTCCAGTGGACACGTGTGTGAAATGGGCAGCAATGTATGGGACAAATGTTGTTCTAGGAACCAATTGGCCTTATGTTTCCGTAGGGTGAGAGTGGGATGTGGGGAAAGGAGAGTAGGTATGCTCGTGGAGGATAGTTAGGGTAGGATGACAGACAACACAGTATACAGGGTTGGTATATGACACATGGGGGGATACACCTCAGATGGGGAAGGGTGCTCAGCATTCACAAGCCCATGAGCCCCCAGATGTAAACAGTGGGATGGAGGTCCCCAGCCATGGGCAGCCACCACCACAACAAAACAGCTGCAAAGGTGGCAGTGCTGGGTGCTGTCTAGGAGGGTCAGCCTCACCCTGTAAATGCAACACTCTGCCCTTGAGCTGGTGTATCTGGCCTCAAAACCCCTTACTGAGCCCCCTACACACCACATCCGGGACCGTACGACAGCAGACATGTTCCTGTCTGGACCTGCTCCCAGAGGGGGACAAGCCCCATCCTCGGTGGCAGTACCACCAGAAGGTGGTACAGAGCCAACAGAGGTGGGGGTCCAAGGCTGGGCCCCAGATGTGCTGGTGCCCAGTGCCATGGCCAGCTGAAGTGGGACAGGAGGTTCTGCCGGGACCTCCAAACCCATACAGCCTATGGTGTTGCAGTTTAAACACATATATGACTTACTAGTAGTCAACAGCATTCAAGATTACTTACAACAGCATGCATAGATATGACCATCAAACCAACACAACAGATTGTATACATTTGCAGAGGGAGCACAACACATGCATATATACTGCATGATATCTGTACAAAGTGTAGAAGACGTGTGACTGCAGCTATGAACAGTGGCCCATTAGTGGCATGTCACTAGAACCCCAGACAGTGTCTGTCATACCACTGTTCCATGTAACATATGTCCAGTCAGGGATGCGATGGCAGTAACATATCACTATCACCATGTACTGGCTGCAATCCTCACACTATGCTCCTGCTGTTCTCAGATGTGTGTTCAGTGAGTAACACAGGAAACAAATAGTTCTACACACGGACCAGTCCACATTTGGCCCTACAGATGGGGGTCCCTCATGAACAGAGCACTGTCTTGTCAGTTGTAAAACATGCAGAATAGCCATTACCACACACAACTTGTTAAACAGGCAAGTAGTCTCAATGAAGCATAGATACACTTATATGCTGTAGTCGTGTCTGCCACATCACCCTCCCGTCTGTAGGCTATTTCCCCACTGTGTATGTTGTTTGAATACATCCAGATATCATCCGTGATGCTGTTGCCAAACACCAGATGCAGGTACCACTCACAGCAACTCTCATGGGCAAGCACCAGCATGATGTCCCTAGATATTGTACTGTGTTTTTCATGCAAAAGGCTATGGGAACATCATCACAGCTGTTCCACATGCAATCAGCTAGAGGAGGACTGCAATAGGTGCAGAGGCCATCACCTGACCATGACCACCACTTATGTTGCACAAGCTGCTGCTGAGCAGGTGTACACCTCCACATCCACCAGAGAGTGTGTGGGAGGGACAGACAGAGGCAAAGTACATCAGAGAAGGGCTTGGAGACTAAAACCTAAGCATTGTCTGTCACACACCTACCAGTACAGGGGTCAGACCCCTGACTGACTAGCCATTAGTATTACAAATGCATGCAGTTACTCCATGTGCCACAAAGCTGACATGTTGGTGTGCTGTAGGAACACATATGTGTGTTGGTGAGCGACATCTGCAACAGAGATATAGTAGACATACATTAGGTGTAGCATACATGGCTGTCCACATGAACAGATGTCATTGCCAACACAACCACATTCTCTAATGGACTCACATTGACACTCTTTGCCATGCCCACAAATACACACCCTAACTACATAGTTTTCCACACTGCAGTAATGCACAGGTACTACATGCACCACAGGGGATATCCGGAGGTTCTATGGGCTAGGGCATGTGAACGTGTTTGACATCTGTTGCTATGCCAATGGGAGTTATACTTAGAGTGACTGTGGTTGGGTGCATCATACCCCGCATGCAGACACAAGGTGCCAGTACTGACATGCATATGTGCATTGCTTCATGGGTGTGTTGTGGTCGGATGTGCAAGATGGCTGTACAAGGCTGTTTGAGAGGTAATCCTTGGCATCACACCACCTGACAATGGTGTGCAGTATGGTACAGTGGTGTAGTGTCTGCAATGATCCACACAGATGGGTATTGTATGAACTGCCATGACATCCTGGATACCATTGTGTATGGACATAGCTTTGCAATGCATGCCATGTCTGTGTTTGATAGCCCTTGACATGGACATTGCTTGGGATGTGCATGTCCCACAATAATGTACAGTGACATGTACAGGTGTACCTGGTTTGGCCAGCACATGTTGTGTACACAGACTGTTATCCTCTGATATGCCAAGACTGGCCTTGTGTGGCAGAACCTGCTTATAATCAGCAGGTTGACCATGCACCTGCACTGACAGCATGATACCGGTATTCCCTGGTGTCAGTGGCATCAGTGCATACAGGGCCCACGTGTACGGCATTGTATGACCTCTGTGGATCGCATTTGATGGCACCACATATGTTGCAGGCAATCAGTGGGGAACATAGTGAAGCCACATTGTCCGCAATTATGTGCCTATTTTACTGCTGCACAGTGTGTCATGTCCTCTACAGCCCACTGCAATCACACCATGCCTACTATCTGTCATCAATGTGCAGGGTACTAGCAACATAGTGGGATATTCTAGGCAAGTGTGTTTGTGTATGACGCATGGGTTCAGGACATATTCTGGGTACTAGTAGTGTTGCATTCTTTGTTCACCAGGCCTTTTGCCAGATGTAGGGGTATAACTTGCCAACACAGTCCCGTGGGCTGACTGACAGCTGTACTCCTCATGAGGTGGGCATTGTGACATAAGATGGAAGGACATGTAGGAAAACGACAAAATCCACTTCCCAACATGTCCAGTGATTAGACACACACAGCCACCTCCACACAGGCTCTGATAGTCAAACACACACACACACACACACACACACACACACACACACACACACACACACACACACACACACACACACCTGCCATGCCCTGGAATCAAACCCCTATCTAACCGGTTTATTACACTACAGCAATATGCAGTTACAGCACGTGCTACTGACAATACTGGGTTAAAACAGTCCTAGAGGAGTATTCCTATGTGGGTGACATCAGCAGGATTGCCAAAGGTGGTCATGTGAATTGTACAGAATGTGCATACTCTAAAAAGCATTGTTCTTGTCTCAGGCAGACAGAGACACACACTCACACACACACACACACAGTTGGACTCTCTTGGAATAGAGCTTCTACCTAACTTGTAGTTTTTCACACTACAGCAATACACAGTTACAACACACACTATGGAGAATACTGGGCTACAGCAGTCCTAGATGTGTATTCCTAGGTGGGTGACATCAGCAGGATTGCCAAAGGTGGTCATGTGAAATGTACAGAGTGTGCATACTCTAAAAAGCATTGTTTTTGTCTCAGGCAGACAGTGACACATGCACATAAACAGTTAGACTCTCTCGGAATAGAACCCCTACTTAACTAGTTTATCACACTACAGCAATATGCAGTTACAGCATGCGCTACAGAGAATACTGGGTTACAGCACTCCTAGAGGTGTATTCCTAGGTGGGTGACATCAGCAGGCTTGCCAGAGGTGGTCATGTGAGTTGTAAAGAGTGTGCATACTCAAAAAGCATTGTTACTTTCTCAGGCAGGCAGACACATAAAGTTGACCTGTCTGGGATTAGCACACCTACCAAACTAGATTAACACACTACAGCATTACACAGTTACAGCACATATCATGGAGATTACTGGGTTACAGCACTCCCAGAGGTGTATTCGTAGGTGGGTGACATCAGCAGAATTGCCAAAGAAGGGCATTCCAAGTGTACTGTGGGTCATACATGTCTGTTACCTGTGTGTACCCGCTGCTTACTGTCACAACAACACATTTACACCTGCTTACAACTGTCTTATGCAGTCTTAATTGACAGTATCAACAAGGCTTGCAGGTCCTGAACCCTGGACCCTGTACACTGAGGTCACTGGACGTACCACTAAATCAACAAGGTTGTACACATGTTGCATGGAGTCTATAATGTACATCCTACCACAGGTATTCCACAGTACTGAAAACAAATGGGTCAGTCCCTTTGTGTACATATGTACAGTACCCTTGAATGTACTGTACTCTGTAAAACAAAAGAGACAAGTCTACATTGGTACAACTGTCATAAGTACATATATATATATATATATATATATATATATATATTTATATAGATATAGGTTCATAGGTTCATAGATTAGTACTAAGCTAACTGCCCTTGTGAGCCATTTTAAGCCTAGCCAATTACCCCTTGTGAGACTCAAACCCCACACCTTGTGTTTATAAGGCAACCACCTTAACCATTAGGCCACCCTCCCAACCCAAAAAGTCATCACTGCTAAGGTTTGAACCCAGAATCCTGTGAACTCAAATCAGAGAAATGTACCACTACACCATATCTTCCGTAAATAAATAGCCTCTGCAAGGCTCAAACCTAGGACCCTGCCTGCCATAGACAAAGTGATTTACCACTGCACCATAACAGATATACATCTACAGGATGTGTACACACACACATGTATATATATATATATATATATATATATATATATATATATATATATATATATATATATATATATATATCCAATAACAAAACCCAAATGGATGTAGCGTGGTAAATCTTTTAAACAAATCCAGCAAGAAAACCGTTCATATAAAACAAACAGCGTTTTAATGACAAAAAACGTGACAAAAAACGTTAGCGCTATCGAGGTAACCCTCTTCTTCAGATGTTATGCATTTGAATCCATTGAATCATTTTTATGTCCCTTAAAACAATGCGTCATATCCTAAAACCTACAACATGAACATTACATCATTTCCTATCACTTTGCATTTATGTTATATGTTAAGTTTTCATTATTAGGAAGGTCTATTCAAAGTGATAGGAAATGAAGAAATGATGTAATGTTCATGTTGTAGGTTTTAGGATATGACGCATTGTTTGGGTTTTGTTATTGGATCTAACTGTTTTTGGACATTTTGGGTAAACGTCTTGTATATATATATATATATATATATATATATGCATATACACAGACACAGCCATAGCTATATATATATATATATATATATATATATATATATATATATATATATATATACATGTCTGAATGCCCTTTGTGACACAGAAGGGTTCCAAAGGAACTGACGTGTACACAAAACAGAAGCATCGCCTGTGTCAAAACATTTAAATCATAAGCAGTTCGCCAGAGAAGGGATGGTTGTTGTGTATGTGGAGCTCAGGGTGGGGAATGATGGCTATTGTGGGGGAATGATGGGTATGGACCTACACAACGACAACCACTTCTGTGTCACTGCTCAACAGTGGCACAGAAAAATAACATACCCAACTGTAGTCATGCATGACTGTATTCTTTACCATTCCAAACAATGTAATACTTTGTAGACACCGGTCACCACGGTTGGCTACCATGGTGTGCTAAAAGACATTACACATGTGTATGTCTAGCTACAGGGTAGTCACACACACAAACACACACACACACGTGCCAGTATTGCGCATACACATCATGCCTATGTAAAGGTAACTAGTGCAGTGGTATGCACTTGGGGTATGTGCCACAGAACACATACACTTACAGGTACTGATTCCACATCTGAGCTGGGTGACATCACAGGACCGATTACTCGCAGTGGGTAGGAAGGAAGAGAGAGGTTTATCAGTTGACAAGGATAAAGGTCAGTGCAAAAGGAGGTATCGCTTTGGAATGCAGCAAAACCCGCTGCCATGACAGGATGCCGACACATATACACATACAACTGCACTCATCCATTTGCTGACACACACACTCAGGCTTTTGCTGAGACACACATACGCACACAGTTGCCAGTGGTAGGATCAGAACTCCTGCCTATCTAATGTTCATGATTACAGTCCTACACAGTTATGAGATGCACCACAGAGATTATACATTTCAAGGCAGTCAGACTGCCCTTCTACAATTGAGGACAACACCAGGGAGAATGACAGTCAGGAAGTACATAGCTGTAGACCTGTGTGTTTTAAGTAGGTATCCATTACAACCTGTATGCACAAACAAGACACATCATCTGCAGGTAGGCCTAAGAGGTATAGTTGTAGTACAACAGGAACCTGAACCAGAGTATGACCATCTGCTGAATGGACAACTAGTATCATTATACAGGGTTACAGTGGGCATACTCATACACTTAGTAGCACAGGGCCGTCTGGGATGCACTATGATTACAACTACACAAGGTTATACTGGGCATGCTCATACACTTAGTAACAAAGGGCTTGTTGGATGCATTGACTCAAATTACACAAGGTGGCAGTGGGTACGCTCATACTCTTAGTAGCACAGGGCTGTTTGGGATGCACTCCGATTCTAAACACTGAAGGCCACAGTGTGCATGCTCAAACACTTACATGTACTGCACACGTTGTAATGGACTCCTATTGTAAACACACAGGTTAACGGCTAGGTACATCTTACCTGTCAGTATATATGCACATCATACTGGTTTACTACCTGATACCTGTATGTGGCCTGTAAATGATGTATCTGTGTCTGTGCTGTGTGATACACATGCATACATGTACATGACATACTGACATATATATGTTACGTATACATTCATGCATGTTTGGACATGACAGTCAATAGGTTACCTGGGTCACACAGGCGGATGCTACCTACAGCATGTGTCACACATCTTGCTGCCCTGAAAGGCATACATTGATAGCAGGTTGTGGACAGTGGCATTATATGTGGAACAGTGGCATGTGCAAGCATAATGTATGAGCCACCTTGTGTAATGGTACTGAGTTGCAGGTGACAAGATGACCTCTCCCGGCTGTGGTAGCAGTTGTCATTATTACCAGGACCGCTACCCTAAGTATATCTCTCATTGGTCATATACACAAGTTCTGCCACTGTTCGTCATCTTACATGGGGCATTTGCTACCAAGCACATGAATGCCATGCACAGTGATGTCATGGTACTCGTGGCAACTGCTAGACCAGAATAATGAGCCAATGTCCTGCTGTTATTATGAGGCCGTCCAGTGTCTGTCATTCCGGTCTGTCATGACAGTATGACAAGCCTTAAACACAGAGCAAATGCAGCCATGTTACACGTGTGTGTGGATAATACCTAGGTCGCATTTACCCATATAGCCACATTCCAAGGCAAATGTCCTACACACAGAAGTAACACCCAACTCCTATAGGACAATTGCATTGGATGCCTATTCTAACCCATGCTAGATGTGTGGCTTTAGTAATCCATTAGCTCAATGTAGAACCTACAATGGGGAATATCGACATTTGTGCAGTGAGGAACACCTGGCTGAAGGCTCTGTAGTGCACAATTGCACTACTACCATACAACTCAGATCCAGACTTGTGGGCCATAACAGTGGTATGGACTATACTAGGTGGTGGTGTACACATATTCAAAAAGGCTACTCACATGTACGGACCACTACTCTGACATAATGCATCACAGATGAGTCAGGTCCATATGTGGTGTTACATAGTATGGTAGACCACCAGATAACCCTCAATTGGTGGACTGTATCTAGGCCTACATCAACTGTGCAATGTACCCATGTACAGACATAGCTGCATAATGTGTTATGCAATGCAATAATACCACTGTTTGTAACCTGCTCAGTTGTACACATACCAGGGCCCCTCAGATGTTGTCAGAATTAACACGGTCGACTGTTGCTCTACACCAGTAACCAACACCCTCATGGTTGGATAAGACCTAACCGTACCTGCCCTGGATAAGTACATCCCACACTCATACAACATATACACATTACCATAGCTTTCATTTACCTTTCTACATACAGGTGGCTACAGCCATTACAAACATACACATGGCAGATAGTATGCTAACAGTACACAAGGTTCGATATCTATGTTAACAGAGGTAATATCCCCTCTTTACTGGTCACCCATGACACCTGTCATATCATACAATACCCCATGTGGCATGTATGTCTTTAGATATGTCCACCTAATGCAATGCCTACAAACATACCCAAATAATAGGACCATAGGACCTACACAAGGCCTGTATTGACAGACTCAGGGAAATCCAGCTCTGCACTGTATGTTCCTGAATAGTCACAGGTGATATGTTCATGACATGTACAGCCATGTGTGGCCACAGCTCCTACATATACTCCATGTCAACAATTGCAAGCCATGTATGCTGTATGCTGTGTGGACATTAGCCTTAGTACCATAATAGACAGTACATGCTGGGGTGAGATGTTTGCAAGGCACAGATGCTTGGCTATGTTTCACACATAGCGTGGGGAAGTTGTGGAATGTTTCCTCTTGACCTGCTAGTGCACGTACTGATGTGGACTGCATATGTGTACATGTATTGCTGTTTGTGTAGATTCCATGTATGTGCAGTGTCTGATGTCTGAAGGTGACTGTTGTCTTAATACATCATGCTGTTGCAATACAGCCTCAACATTGCCAACTGTATATGGTGATATGCTCTAAGTACAGTAAGCCATACATGAGGTTTGGATGGATGTTTGGACATGACTACTAAGTTGTGAGATTTCTTTGCAGATGAATGATTACTGAGGACAGCTCAATGGTGTGTTACAACCAGGCCTACAATAACCTGTGTACCCGCTATGGTCAGGTTTGTGAATTAAAGTGGAAGACAGACAATGTAGAATGCTGTAAGTGTGACACCGAAGGCAAACCCCATGACACCTGTAATAGTAATACCTCCCCTGTGCATATATTGTGCATATATCAGCACAGTAGTTATAGGAAAGAGTCAGTAAGCATTGTACCGGATCTGATAGTGCTGTACTGCTGTAGTACCTATCATGAGATAGCCATGTGTTTGATTCACACTACTGGCACGTGTGGGTGTGTGTCCATATATGTCACGTATGGGTGAGAATACATCCCACATGTTATCACTCTCCTGAACACTGTTGGAGACACCGGTACAGAGTGAAGTGTAGAAAGAAAGCCAAAGGCAAGTTGTTGAACCACACACAGGTAAAGTGTCTGTATGTGTGTGACAAAGGTGTATATCTTTGTGAATGCCGGTGTGTGTGTGTGTGTGTGTGTGTGTGTGTGTGTGTGTGTGTGTGTGTGTGTGTGTGTGTGTGTGTGTATTGCTGTCCGGTACCTGGAGTGAGGCTGTATGTTACCATAGTGGAATGTTAATGCCCCTTCCCCCCATCCACTCAAAGCAGTGTAGCATGCCTGTTGATAACATCAATCGTAGATGGGCATACAAACCACCTGTTAACATGTACACCCTGGGGTGTGACCTGTTGTTACATAGCCTACTGATGGACCCCCATCCCCACATACACTCACTGCACTTTAGTATCCCTATCGATGTCCTCGATCTTAGGACATTCCAACAACCTGTACATGTGTAATCTCTGTGGTGCATCTTGTAATTGCAAAGTACTATAATGATGATATGCACATAGGCAGAGGTTGACATCCGAAGATTGGCAACTGTGTGTGTGTGTCAGAGTGTGTGTTAGTGTGTCTGGACTCCCTGAGTGTGTGGGTGTGTCTGTGTTTGCATGCTGTCATGGCAGTGGGTATTACTGCTTCCCAGTGTGATGCCACTATTTCCACCAGCCTATACCGTTGTCATCCAGCATACCACACTTTTACCCACTCCACGCTCCAGGTAACTATACGTATGATGTCACCCATTATGGATGCAACAGCTGTGAACACAGTAGCTTACCTTACCTAACATAGTAGCTGCCTTAAACACAGAGCAAATGCAGCCATGTTACACGTGTGTGTGGATAATACCTAGGTCGCATTTACCCATATAGCCACATTCCAAGGCAAATGTCCTACACACAGAAGTAACACCCAACTCCTATAGGACAATTGCATTGGATGCCTATTCTATCCCATGCTAGATGTGTGGCTTTAGTAATCCATTAGCTCAATGTAGAACCTACAATGGGGAATATCGACATTTGTGCAGTGAGGAACACCTGGCTGAAGGCTCTGTAGTGCACAATTGCACTACTACCATACAACTCAGATCCAGACTTGTGGGCCATAACAGTGGTATGGACTATACTAGGTGGTGGTGTACACATATTCAAAAAGGCTACTCACATGTACGGACCACTACTCTGACATAATGCATCACAGATGAGTCAGGTACAGGTGACAGTGGAAAATGCAGCATCCTAGGTTGTATCCACATATACATCCACCACCTTGTTCCCAGACTACCAACACACATCCATATGTGGTGTTACATAGTATGGTAGACCACCAGATAACCCTCAATTGGTGGACTGTATCTAGGCCTACATCAACTGTGCAATGTACCCATGTACAGACATAGCTGCATAATGTGTAATGCAATGCAATAATACCACTGTTTGTAACCTGCTCAGTTGTACACATACCAGGGCCCCTCAGATGTTGTCAGAATTAACACGGTCGACTGTTGCTCTAGACCAGTAACCAACACCCTCATGGTTGGATAAGACCTAACCGTACCTGCCCTGGATAAGTACATCCCACACTCATACAACATATATCACATTACCATAGCTTTCATTTACCTTTCTACATACAGGTGGCTACAGCCATTACACACATACACATGGCAGATAGTATGCTAACAGTACACAAGGTTCGATATCTATGTTAACAGAGGTAATATCCCCTCTTTACTGGTCACCCATGACACCTGTCATATCATACAACACCCCATGTGGCATGTATGTCTTTAGATATGTCCACCTAATGCAATGCCTACAAACATACCCAAATAATAGGACCATAGGACCTACACAAGGCCTGTATTGACAGACTCAGGGAAATCCAGCTCTGCACTGTATGTTCCTGAATAGTCACAGGTGATATGTTCATGACATGTACAGCCATGTGTGGCCACAGCTCCTACATATACTCCATGTCCACAATTGCAAGCCATGTATGCTGTATGCTGTGTGGACATTAGCCTTAGTACCATAATAGACAGTACATGCTGGGGTGAGATGTTTGCAAGGCACAGATGCTCGGCTATGTTTCACACATAGCGTGGGGAAGTTGTGGAATGTTTCCTCTTGACCTGCTAATGCACGTACTGATGTGGACTGCATATGTGTACATGTATTGCTGTTTGTGTAGATTCCATGTAAGTGCAGTGTCTGATGTCTGAAGGTGACTGTTGTCTTAATACATCATGCTGTTGCAATACAGCCTCAACATTGCCAACTGTATATGGTGATATGCTCTAAGTACAGTAAGCCATACATGAGGTTTGGATGGATGTTTGGACATGACTACTAAGTTGTGAGATTTCTTTGCAGATGAATGATTACTGAGGACAGCTCAATGGTGTGTTACAACCAGGCCTACAATAACCTGTGTACCTGCTATGGTCAGGTTTGTGAATTAAAGTGGAAGACAGACAATGTAGAATGCTGTAAGTGTGACACCGAAGGCAAACCCCATGACACCTGTAATAGTAATACCTCCCCTGTGCATATATTGTGCATATATCAGCACAGTAGTTATAGGAAAGAGTCAGTAAGCATTGTACCGGATCTGATAGTGCTGTACTGCTGTAGTACCTATCATGAGATAGCCATGTGTTTGATTCACACTACTGGCACGTGTGGGTGTGTGTCCATATATGTCACGTATGGGTGAGAATACATCCCACATGTTATCACTCTCCTGAACACTGTTGGAGACACCGGTACAGAGTGAAGTGTAGAAAGAAAGCCAAAGGCAAGTTGTTGAACCACACACAGGTAAAGTGTCTGTATGTGTGTGACAAAGGTGTATATCTTTGTGAATGCCGGTGTGTGTGTGTGTGTGTGTGTGTGTGTGTGTGTGTGTGTATTGCTGTCCGGTACCTGGAGTGAGGCTGTATGTTACCATAGTGGAATGTTAATGCCCCTTCCCCCCATCCACTCAAAGCAGTGTAGCATGCCTGTTGATAACATCAATCGTAGATGGGCATACAAACCACCTGTTAACATGTACGCCCTGGGGTGTGACCTGTTGTTACATAGCCTACTGATGGACCCCCATCCCCACATACACTCACTGCACTTTAGTATCCCTATCGATGTCCTCGATCTTAGGGCATTCCAACAACCTGTACATGTGTAATCTCTGTGGTGCATCTTGTAATTGCAAAGTACTATAATGATGATATGCACATAGGCAGAGGTTGACATCCGAAGATTGGCAACTGTGTGTGTGTGTCAGAGTGTGTGTTAGTGTGTCTGGACTCCCTGAGTGTGTGGGTGTGTCTGTGTTTGCATGCTGTCATGGCAGTGGGTATTACTGCTTCCCAGTGTGATGCCACTATTTCCACCAGCCTATACCGTTGTCATCCAGCATACCACACTTTTACCCACTCCACGCTCCAGGTAACTATAAGTATGATGTCACCCATTATGGATGCAACAGCTGTGAACACAGTAGCTTACTACACAGCTATCATGCACTTGGATCATTAGAACAGGAAACATAATTAAAACATGGGAGAATATAACTGTGTTGTGGAACCTACAAAGTAAATACAGGTATTGTTATACTGACCTGTGGGTAGTCAACATGTACATATGGGACTCCCACATACACCAACATCCCCCGGCACATGCAAGTACACCTGAAAGAGGAAGGCAGAACGTCAGGATCAACATGCTGTTAGTGTTGTTATACATGATACATGCTGTCAGACGTACAAAATGCATTCCAAAACTGCAATACATGTTATGTCTGTTGCCTGCCAACACTACTCAACAATATTATCCTACAATTGTCTACCTAGTATGTTCACCCTGTGCATCAGACCATATGGACATATCCCTGCACCGATGGTGTGGATGACAGGGATGCAGCACAGGCATCATCATATGCACGGGGTGATAATGTTTTCCAGAGGCCTAGGCTGTGCCATTGGATGACATTATGTGTGTGTGTTAGGGCCTGTGATATCATTGGGCATTTGTGGATGTTATGTGGGTGTGTGTTGAGGTGCCCTACATTTGTTTCCAGTGTGTGTGTGTATGCATGCGCACAGGTCTGGCACGAGGCTGGCCTACACAGGGTAATATTGACAGCTGCAGGCTGTACAAGTCAGGTGTCACAGTTCATGGTGTCCGGCCATGGCCATGTGACCTGCACCTGACAGGATTTGCATGGGCACTACCAGGCAGAGGTCCAGATTGGGTACCGTCTGATGACACATGTCCACTGGAATCGTGTCCCTCTTGGGACCATCCAGGATCATGTGCACGTGGCCTGCTGCATCCTGGTGTGGACTGCACAGCAGCAGCAGCACTGCTGCTGCTACCACCACTATGGGAGGGGGCATGTGCAGTAGCATGTTCACGTAGACCTTCAACAGGTGATGTAGCTGGCCTATGTCCATGTGCTCGACGCCTCGCTCCCACCAGATTTTCCAGCACAGACATTCCACACTTGGGGATTGACATGCCACGGTCAAGGACTCCCACCATGTCACCCAATTGTCTATCCATAACATCTGCATGATGATTGTGAGCATTTGCAAGTGCCTGGATGTTGTTGGTTAATGCAGGGACAGCAGCCCTCTGAAGCCTCAGACCTTCTCTGTTGTGTCATTCAGCACGTGCCTGTGCCTCCATTACAGCCTGAAACAATCATCTGGTGACAGCAGCTGATATGCTTGGTCCTGCAGGGGCATGTTCGCCAGTGGTCCTCCTACAAGCAGCACTGGGCACATGCCTGTGTGGGACATCACCTGTCTGTTGACTGGGAGCATGGTGTGCAGGCACACCTTCCATAGTCGCCATACTTCCTTGTTCCATACTCAAACCCGCCAACTGTCCTTCATCTATGGCCAGTGGTGATGGGGTATGTGCAGGCAGGGGAACTGTGTGCGGTGATGAGGGGGAGACTGGTGGAATGGCAACCAATGGCACAGATTCAGCGCCTGACAACCCTGCCTGTGCCTCAAAAATACTATCATCATCACTGCTAGTGTCTGTGGTGACACTAACATCAGGTGGACCGAAGGAGGGCAACACACCTACATCAACACCTGTAAGGAGAAGACAAGAACTGTACATTACAAGTTATATCAGACACACACACACAGACAAACACACACAGAGACACACACACAGAGACACACACACACACAGACACACACAGAGGCACACAGAGTAAAACACACAGAGACACAGAGACACACACAGAAACACACACAGACACAGAAACAGAGACACACAGACACAGACACACAGAGACAGACACAGACAGACACAGACACACACAGACACATATGCTACATGCATGTGATATGGCAAATGGCATTCTGCATAGACAATTATAGTTTCAGCTTAGGCAATTATAGTGGTAACCATAAATCCCTGAGTTGTACACAACAGCATGCATGTGGTATAGCAGATGGCATGTACCTTACATAATTATAGTGGCGGTTAGCATACATACCTGTATTGCACCCTTTGTGTTAGTAGCCTATGCCCCATACCTGCAACACATTGCATGCACTTTGCACTGTTGCACTGCACTTCCTTGGTGTGTGCAACATACACCACATGTTAACGGACCATCACCAACCTTTGTACATCTGCCATTGATGCTTTGTGTTGGCCACCGCCCCTATGTTTGAGGACATGAGCAGTAGGGTATATCGACTGCATACTATGTTTGCCTGAGCCCTAGTTTGCATATCTCCCCCAAAGCAGTGCATGTCTGTTCAACATTATTCTTCTGCCTACCCCTGAGCTGAGTGTAGACATTGTGCATGTCTGTACACACATGTTTGACATGGCTGTCCCTACTTTTCAATGGTGCCACAGACCAGCACAGGTGTACAGTACATCAGCCTGCTGTATGGTGTATGACCTTGCCAATCACATGTTGTATGACATGTCTTCTGCTGACGTGTTGAATGACATACATACATGTGTAACACAATGATGTCCTTTCCAATCTACAGTACGGTAATGATGTCCCAATGCAGGTACATGTTCTACTAACATGGGCCTTCAGCTGATGCAATGTTGTCGCTCCACCCTACATATATGCAGGGACATACTGCACATTGAGCTGATGTGCATAGCCATTGCAGGGCATCATGTGGCTTCACAATTGTTATACAGTGTGAGCTACTGGCACGGTTCATAGCCATGACTATGTTCACATACATTACATATCTAATGAGAATGTAACCCGCATCACCGAAGTATATACACAATAAACCCTAATGTCGAATGTGTGACACAGGTCACAGTCGGGTATAAGGATGACACCTCTGCACATCTGCAACCATATTACTGATACCTGCCAACTATGCCTACACATGGCTAACATACATGTTTTCTATGTCCCATATGCCATCTGTGTATCTTACACACATGAGGAGCAGGCATGACAGTGATGTCTGACACCAGCAAGGTGAATCTACTGTATCTGTGGCAGGATGTGGATATTTGTGTATGTTGTGCAACACATGTATGTATTTGGATACTGTATAGGTGTATAGGTGTATACTTCCATGTCGTGACACACTCCAGATGTTCAGGACATGTTATGTAGTGGTTTCATGTTATGCCTACACAAGCTGTGCACAGGCCTGTCTGCTGCTTAGTGTTTCACATCTGCAATAGCACCATTACACAAAGGCCATAGTTGTATTGTGTCAAGCTAATGTACAACAGGGTGTAGACACATGTGCATCACTTCTACTTGCTTTGCTTCATGTCTCTGGCCATTCTCCATGGCCATGTGCACACATGTGCAGTCCAATGGTTGTGATGGCCATTGTCTTTCACGTCAGTGTTACCCCATATGACATACACGCATAGATGTCATATGCTCCACTGAGGATAGGGTTATGCAGACAAAGGGTGGTATGTATGGGATGTAAGACTTGTTTCATGGGATAGTTGACCAGTGTTGCAGTCAGCCCACTACATGTCATGGTCATGTCTGATAGCACATGACAGTGTGTGACATTCATAGCAAGGGTATACACCACAAGGGTTTATCCTGTGGGCTGGCCCTACTCCAGCTCCAACATATTAATTGTGTGTGCACACATATGCTCTCTGTACAGTACTGTTCATATTCCCAACAAGTTTAATGCTGATATGTAGTACCTGTCCCTACAGTGGAACACACCTCCACCATTGTATTCACTGTTGTCCACACATCTGGCAATGACAGTTTGGAAGGTTTAGTGTAGGTGTTTCAAATAGTCTACAATTGTTTCACATAGGTAAACAGTGTGATGCATTGCAGGTCTGACCAGTGTCCATTACCAGGACCACCATACATTATGTGTACGTGTGTTATGGCAGATAGCATACAATTAATATGTTCTGTGCAGTATCAAGCCTGGTAAATAATAACAATCTCATCTGACACAGGCTGTTGTCGCTGCAAAATGCCAGAGGTACCTAAACAGGGGTGTCACAGCAGTAAGATTATCCACAACTGTGTGGTAGTTACAGGGTGCAATGTCTATGTTAGCACATAAGCCAGTACAATACACTATCCTATGGAGTATGCACATCTGTGTATACATAGAGTAGCAGACTATAGTATGTGGCATGTGTGCACACATGCCTTGTATATGACGTTACATTACATATTGTACAGTAACACATGTAACTGTGATATATGGTTGTGTTTTATGTGCAGTAGTGACTTACCAGGCAACTCCAGTCTCGGTGGTTGAGAGACACCCACTTCCACAATACCAGCTAACTCTTGTGGATGGAGGCCTGCAGGTGTTCCCAGGTTGGCCAGTTGCTCCTCGGTACATGTGAGAGGGGGCTGGGTGAGTGGCCCCTGACCTGTTGCACCTTGTTCCCTGGCGATTGCATTGGCACGCTGTTTCACTCATCTTATCTGGTCAGTGCAGTGTCGGCGCACCTGCTGATAGGTGCGATTGTGACCACCAACATCATTTACCCTCCTGCAGATTTCCTCCCATAGGGCATCCCGCTGCTGTGCTTCCTGTGGTACATGGCTGAAGAGCACTGTGTAGTTGTCGAGGAGGTATGGGACGAGGACTTCATCCTCCAAGCAGCTGTATGGTGGCAGGCAGGTACAGATCATACCTGGAAGACATAACAATGGAGACAGGTCACAGTAACTCACAGAGAAGTACAGCAGTACAACTGAGCATACTTGTGTATCACATTTATTAAGTTTACAAATACGTCTTTGTAGATCTACATAACACTAACACCACTGACATGTATAAGTCACAAATATTTGACACCTACTAGTGATGTGATGTTATCGCCATATATGTGTGTGTCATGTGATGACATTGCTCATACACCATGTGGATGTTGTCTTGACGTAGGCATGTCTGTTTGCC
Source organism: Protopterus annectens (assembly GCF_019279795.1). Lineage (NCBI taxonomy): Eukaryota > Metazoa > Chordata > Ceratodontiformes > Protopteridae > Protopterus > Protopterus annectens. The sequence continues at coordinate 357,433,416 of NC_056739.1, forward strand.
TGTAGTGGTGTCTTTACCTATCAGCACATGCCTGGATGTGTTCACATTACTGCAATCAACCTTAATGCTGTGTATATGCTACATATATAGTCATACATAGCCGTTAGGGACATGACTTGTGACCCTGCAGACTTGCAAGCATGTATGTGTTTTGCCATATACATCTACATGGCACTGTACAGCTGTGTAGCATCCTGCCATGTATTGCCTGTGTTGTGCATGTGTAACACATGGGACAACAGCTAGCCTGATGGCATTCACAGGGTTGGGTATCAACTATGGCATGTATGGTCATAGTGATATGGTAGGCTATATGCCCTGGGCCATTTATGAACCTAGGCAGACAGGTTACCTAGCTGTAGGCAACAGACAGGTAATAGTCAGTGGCCACTTCAAGCAGTGCCACAGAACAGATACACATGGTTACTGGTATGTTTGGCATGCGGTCATCACACCATGTCACAGAGAGGGGCAATATGCAGCTCTGCTGGACAGGGATGCATAGTATGGCAAGATTATGTTAAGTGTATGGGACAGGGATCTGTCAGGCATGTTGTGATCCTTGGACTAGACAGGTGGATGTCCATGACGTATGTGTTTATTTGGGATCAGAATGTGTTAAGTGTAGCATGTCCAACACCTGTGGGTTGGACATGGCTTTATTTAGGGTAGACTGCATGCTTCATAGTGCAGCTAGGGATTGTGAAGGCCAGTTAAGGCCATGTAAACATGGGCATTAACCCTTAAAGGATATATGCGATCTATTATGGGCCACATGGGAGTTGAGTATGGCTGAGCAGTTATCTCTTTATTCCTGGATGGCAACCTGTCATGATTAGGGGTGCCACAGGCTACCAGTCTTTTGTGGTGATGTAACTATCAAAGGGAAGTACTGTCCATTTACATCTCATACATACAGTTGCCATTATGTTGACTGCTGCCTAGGTGGTAGTTAATGGGTAAAGGGTTTGTAACATAGGGGATGACAATGCAATACTTAGCTATCAGACTACAGCCATACATCACACACCATACATCTGACACACAAAGGCCCTTCTGTATGTTGAACGCAGTACACAATGAGTCGACCATTGCTCCTAGTTCATAGTCATTTGCAGACATCAATAGGCTAATGCCTTCTGTGTTAGTCTATGTGGTATAGATACCAAAGAAGGGGTGTACCAGGAATTACCCCTGTATTACTGTAGCTGGCACTGGTTTGATGTGCGTGTATTCATCGGACACCCTCTGTAGTGTGGGCTCTGCCAGCAGTCCAGTTGCCAAAACCTCTTGTGACATAGGTATATTAATTGCTGGAACGTGTGTTCTGAGAGACTGCCTTCCAGACTATCTGCAAATATACAGAGCTGAGTATATTCATTTAGGATATAGAGATTGTTAATTGTTTCTTAGATCTCTGTTGAAACTGTTGTCTCCCTGTTCTGACAGACTGATCTACAAATATACAGAGCTGAGTATATTGTTTTGGTTTTAGAGCTTGTACTGTTAGTTGTTGCTTAGATCTCTGTTGAAACTGTTTTGTTCCACCCACCCTCCCTATTTTTGGTTTGTAGTTTAAATTTGGTGGCTTTTGCAGTTGCCTGTGCCACTGCAGATTTGATCTGGGACACTCCCCCAGTCCCTTCTCTTTACCACATTCTACCTAATAAACTCTTTCTGCACTTGCTTTTAGTCCTTTCTAATTTAATTGCATTTTTTAAACTGTGTTTGGTCTAATATTGCTACATACTCAAGTGTGCTAGCTTGCACTGCATGTGAATTGTTTTTACTACTGTTTTTGCTACTTTTCTGTAAATAAATAAAAAAATAAATAACTGTAAGCCCGTTTCCTATTATTCCTGTAACTAGTGTTCCAAATACAGATTTGCTGTATCCAGGACTGTATGTAAGCCTCTGAGCCCCCCAAGCTTTTTTGTGTTTGGGGGAAGCCTTCTAGCTTATCAGAGAGAGTGGTAAGCACTAGGTAACCTGTCTACCACATAAGGAGTGGTTCTGACCAAGAAATTGTAGTTATTGGCCATTTGGGCAATCTCTTCCATCTCTCCCAACTTTCTGATTTGAAAGCCTGCATTTGCACTGATTTCTGTCCTGTAACTCGTCTAGTGCAGATACAGATTCTTAGTTTTAGCACTTAAATTTGCTTATTCATGCTCAGCACTTGTTCAGAACTTGTAAGCACTAAATAAGCTACTAATTACTATAGCACTCAATCTTCCTCATTACCTGGAGAAAAACAGTTTTTGTACTTACTTTTCTCACTTGCTTAGAGAAAAACAGCTCTTGTACTCACTTTCCTCACTTATCTAGAGGAAAATAATTTTTTATTCAGGCATGTCCAAGGGTCAGCTCCCAGTGTTCTCTCCTGTCTATCTGATGAATCTGCGCATCTTGAGACAATATAGAAATTGCCTCATGTACACAGACAACTCTCTCTTCCTACCACTCAACACTACAACCTGTGAGAGATGCACTTATCTAGCCAGACTGGAGGTAAAGCTATCTCCAACCAAGACTGAACTTGACAGTCATGAGGAGAAGGTAAACATTTGCACCACACCACACTCATCACATAGTCTCACTAAATCTACACTACCAAAATCCACAAATAGTAACACAAAAACATTCGCATAGGCTCTCAATAATAATCTGTCTAAGCAACAGAGACCTCCAAAGCAGAAACGCAAGCAACCTCCATCCCCCAACACAACCGAAATGACACATAGCCCACAGACTCAGTGTGCCACACAACCACAGCCAATAAGGTAAAACAATGTACACAACACACTAGTCATAGGTGACTCTATAGTCAGGCACACTGATGTCCCACTCACCAGGCTCAACAAGGAGAAAGTTACTGTCAGCTGCCTGTTGGGTGCCAGGATCTGCCACATAACACACGCACTCAGGTCACTCCACAACAAGTACAAATATGACTCTGTCATTGTCCATGTTGGTGTGAATAACCTAAGACGTACCTCCCTGGACTACATAAAAAGAGTCATGGAAGATCTCTCTGATCTTGTAGCCCAGGCAGGTATGGCCCTAGCCCTGAGTAGCATTCTGCCATCACCCCGAATGATACCACAGTACAAGGACAAAATGATTGACTTCAACAATTTGCTAAGCTTCTGGTGTCATTCTAAGGGGATCCAGTATCTGTCTGCTTGGGATAACATGGTCGACAGACCATGATGCTTTGCCACAGATGGCCTGCACCTGTCATCCCTGGGATTCCGGATAATGGCTAAGGCTCTTGCTGCCCTTATAGTGCCTTTTTTAGGCAAGGTTCAAATAACAAATTCACCACCGTAACAGGAACAGGCAAGCAAAAACTGAGGGTAATGCTACTCAGTGCTAGAAGTCTAAATATCAAAATGCACTCACTTGAGGCACTCTTTAAAATGGAGAACATCGATATCTGTGCAGTGACTGAGACCTGGTTCAAGGCTCCAGAGAGCACCCCTGCACTACCAGGCTATAACTCATACCACACTTTTCGGCCATGTAACCTGGACCGAAACACCAAAGGCAGAGGTGTGTCCATATTCATTAAGGATATCCACACCTCCAGGCTAGTTGCTCAGCATAATGCATCCGAAGTTATCCAAGTGCAACTAACTCTGGGAAAAACTGCAACCCAAATTGTAGCTTGCTACAGATCCCCACCATGCCCCAGGATTCCCACTCCTCTTTTCTTGATGTACTGGAAAATATTAGGGTTCAACCAAACACCCTAATAATGGGCGACTTCAACTACCCCACCATTAACCGGGAAAACTAAGCATGTACCAACTCCTTAGTTCAATGCTTTCTGGAATTCATAAACTCCAATGCCCTGGATCAACTTATCCACACCCCCACCAGGGGCAACAATATCCTAGACATATTCATTACCAACATGACTGACCGGTGTTCCAAACCTGAAGTTAACTCCTCGTTGGTCCGATCTGACCATAAGCTAATCACCCTTGATATCCACATCCCATCCCCACCCCCCATTAAGGAAACCATGGTAAAGAATTTCTCCAAAGCCAACTTCATGCTTCTTAAGACAGAAGTGGTGAACTTCATGACACCCATGCAGATGGACAATACAGTTACAACTGCTGAATCCTACACAAATGCACTCTATAAGCACTTACACGAGTGCATGGATCGTGCTATCCCAAACAGAACCAATACACTATCCTCCAAAAAAGGAAGCCAATCTGGTGGTCCCCTGCCATAAACAAACTCTACAACAGAAGGAAAAAACTGTTGCAAAAGAGAGTAGAATCCCATGAGTGGAGGAGCTCCGTGGTCAGCCTCAGTAAGAAGCTGAGATCCCTTATAAGATCCTTCAAAGCTAGCTATGAAAACAAAATCACCACTAATTCTAAAGACAACCACAAAGCATTCTACAGCTATGTCAAGAATCTCAATGGCAACACCTAGATCTGCTCTGAGTTACAGCACAAAGGCATGACAATTACAGAACCAACTGATATTGCCAACATCCTGGCAGATAGATTCAGTGCTAACTTTACCCCCCCCCCTAAAGGGCCCATATCTATACAGGGATAATGCAGAGTCCCTGTAATCGCAACTACGCAGGTAAAAGCTGCACTCTCTAAAGCCTAAAACACAGCATCCATGGTACCGGACAACATCCCAGGCTGCGTTTTACATGAACTTCAGAACAAACTGGCTCCCCACCTAAGCACCATGTTCAATAATAGCCTTGCATCAGGCTTTGTGCCCACTGAATGGCACACAGCAACAGTTATCCCACTCCACAAAGGGAGAGCCACCACTGATCCCAGGAACTATCGACCTATTATCCTGATGAGCCTGGTCTGCAAGGCCATGGAACGTATCATCATGGAACTCATAAACAAAGACATTGGTAACCTCCAAACTCTGGATCCCACCCAGTTTGGGTTTGTGAAAGGCAGATCATGCCTCCTGGACCTGATCAACTCCTTTGAGGCAGTCGGCAAAGCCATAGATGAGGATAAGGTGGTTCACACAGCCTATCTTGACCTCGCCAAGGCTTTCAACACCATACCCCATTCTGGAATTATAGCTAAACTCACAAAACTAGGCATGCTACACCTAAATCCCTACATCACAAGATGGTTTGCCAACTGGCTCACTGACAGATCCCACACTGTAAAAGTTGCAGACTCCAAATCTGACCTCAAAGCAGTGACAAGTGGAGTACCACAGGGTTCCGTCCTGCGACCTCTCCTGTTTGGTATCTATTTCTCTGAAGTACAGGCTAACACAGAAGGCCTCTGGCTAATGAAGTTTGCAGATGACTTCAAACTAGGAGCCATAGTCAAGTCCCCCAATGATGTGGACATCCTACAGAAGGGCCTCGCTGAGACAGATGCCTGGTGTCAGAGCCATGGCCTCAAGCTCAATGCCAAAATGTTCAGTGTCATCCCCTTTGGTAAAAACTATGTATCCATGAACTACCACATAGGCAGCAATCTACTTAACACTGAATGTGTGATAAGAGACCTTGGGACCCAGGTGGACAGTATTCTCTCCTTTGATAGTCACATCGCCACAGTAGTCGGGAAGTCCTTCTACATGGCACACCTCATCATAAAAAGGTTTTCATCTAGGAAAAAAGAGGTCATTGTTCCCCTCTACTCGACACTCATTAGATCCATTATAGAGTACAACAGCCCTTTTGGAATGTACCTCACAAGACATCTGCAGAAGCTGGAAAGGCCACAGAAGTACCTCACAAAGAGGATTACTGGCCTCAAACAAATGCCCTACACTGACCACCTCAAAAAACTCCAGCTTTACTCTGTAGCATATCACCTACTCCGAGGTGATCTCTGCCTAACATATAAAGCTATTTCAAACCCTGAGCTGTTGGACATGCTACACCTAAAGAAATACCAATCCCTCCAAGCTACACATTCTAGGGACCTAAACCTTGTCACCACAATAAACAGGACATGCTGGAGGGATAAGATCCCTGTCCCAGAGTCTTCCCGTACTCTGGAACTGGTTACCCATCTATGTCAAGCAAAGTTCTTCATTAACACTTTTCAAGAAAAATCTTGATGAATGGATGGGAAATAGGAAATACACCCAGGGATCACTTCTGTGTCTCTGCTCAACAGTGGCACCGGAAAATAACTTTCTCGGGTGGCATAAGCCAGGGAACCTTTTTGGCTATGCTTACATAGACCCTTGGGCCAATAGCCTTGTACCTACCTATGAACCTATGAACCTAGTTTACTGAGTGTAGCTGGAACACAGTATGGCTGATGGTGTCGTACAACTTGGCAAGGTCATGATATGCAGTGTGAATCAACCCTACTGTCATCTACATCTGTACCAAGTACATCACTTACATTGACCACGGTTCATGGCCATATAGACCAGACTCAGCAGGGTAGTTGTGCACTATGTCCCATTATCAATGGTGTCTCCCCCATTTGTGGAGTGTGATAACTGTTGCTGTGCACCATTTGGTGTGTACACAGCCTGACATGGAGCTATGGTTGAACATGATGAGTATGTGGATAGCTGAATGTTCTTACATTTGTGTAGGATACACCCTGGGATGGTGACAGGTCCCATGAAAGCTATATGTATGGCATTAGAGAGTGCAGCTTGTACCTGCATAGTTGTTAGTACAGGGGCCCTGTAGTGTACATGGATATATTACTAAGTGCACCTGTTGGTGGTGGGGGGGAGGTGGGCTTGGGTCTAGGTTCTCTAAGGCCCTATCAGGATGGGTGGGTGCTATTTCTGTAGGTGCAGTACTTCCCATGCCATAGTGCTGTGCTGCACGACAGGTCTTGTCATTGCCATTACGATTAACGACACAGCTATAAAATGCTCTGTGCTTGGCCTCATAATATGTAGGTGATTAGTTTCATGGTAGCTTTGCATGGTTTCATATGGTGTATCTGCATCTTACTGAGGCTGAACAGGGATCACCTACATTCATGTGTGTTTGCTCTTGCAACAGTTACTACCTTCTGTGGTACAGTTTAAAGCATGGTACCACCAGTTTGCCTACTTGTTTGTGTTGGGCTGACTCCTGGTTCTGTGTCAATGGCACAATCACTGCACATATGTGACTGCTTAAGTTTAATTTGTGTAGTATTCAGCATTTGCACATGCATTGTCCATCTGCATGGGTGCCATGGCACTCACCGCTCTGCTCTTAGGGAACATAACATTGGCATTGGAGACTAACTATGTGTAGCATACTGTTAGCCCTGTTTGTGTGACTACTGTGATCCAAGTCAGTGGGATTGATGGAATCTAACATGCATTGAGTACAGGTATTGGTACATGAGGAGTCTTCACAGTTCTTAATGGAATAGTTGAGAGTAGCCAATAGTATGGTTCTGTCTCAGACCTATTCTTCCCCATTACAGCACATTATGGCAGTTGGGAAGTCCGCAGCCTGGTGGGTGATCTGTCTCAAGGTGCTTTTTGAATTCCACTGTGGCACAAAGGTAGTTGCTCAGCATAATGCAACTGATGTTATGCAAGTGCAATTAGTGTGGGGGTGTACCATATCGTTCAGGAATATGGACACACCTATGGCACGTGTATTCCAGTAAAGGATATTGGGCAAAAGGTGAGGTATGTGTTATTACATGATCATGCAGGTGTGCTCTCTGGAGCATTGAAACATGTCTCAGCCACTGCACAGATATATTCTCCATGTTAGGGATTGACATATGTGTGTCCGTATAGAGTTTCTGACATATATCATTGTGTAGCGAGACTCGAACTGTATTGCTTGGCTGTCCCTGTAACAACAGTCGACCCTCACTTGAACTGTGCATGATGAAGGTACTATAGGGGAAGCATGAGCCCTAGGCTGTATCCAGATTCCCAGGGGTGCAGGTGCAGGCCATGTCTGGCAAAGCATCATGGTCTGTCAACCATATTATCCCAGGACAACAGATATTGGATACCCTGTGACATGCACCACTACACTACACAATTGTGGAATACAATCCTTTTGTCCCTGTACTGCAGTATCATTCTGGCCAGTGGCGGAATGCTACCCAGGCCTTGGGACATACCTGCATGGCCTAGAAGACCTGACAGTTCCTACATGTGTTTCCATGCTGTCCAAGCTACGGCATCACAGGTCCTGCACAACAACATGGAATATGCCAGAGGCATGTGTATATATCAATAGGTGGTCTGAGTGTATGAGTATGTGGCTAATCATGTCAGACAGGCAGCTGACAGTATGTATGCCCTCATATAGGTCGGTGTGTAACATAGTGCTAGGGTTTGCACTCACAAATGAGTACTGTTGGGCATGTTTCCAGTCATGTGTTCAGAGGTGTGGCACAATTATGCATACTATGTCATACAGTTTGTGTATATCAGTGTCTGTCTCTTCCTGCTTGAGGGGGGGGTCACTTGTCCGGCCAGATACTTAGATGCATCTGTGAATGTGTGTGATTACTGGTAGTGTGTGTGAGTGTCCTTACTGTGTTCTGGTATGGGTGTGTATTGTATGTGTTGATGAGCTGCATGTGTTAACCTACAACTCATGACTGTCCAGTCCAGTCATGGCTGTAGACTGGGCTGCCATCTAGCTTACCCCTGTAGCTGCATCCCAGACAATGTGTGGGGCATGGTGTTAGGTGGGTCTTGCAGTGTACATGGCATAGAGATTACATTCCCCAGGATGGCCACATACACAAAGCTCACATTAGGAGACACCAGTAGCTGACTAGTAGACATAACTGTATGAGCAGTCAGTACTACAAGTACAAAGTACTGTATTTAGTTTACGTATTGCTTATGAAGATGTTATAGACAGTGATGCTCACATGTAATTATTTGTGTTATGGACATGACAACACTGGCTATTACAGAAACAGTGTAGCTACCTTTGGCAGTGAACCTCTTCTGAGGAGCACATCACATCCTGTTAGTTGATTACAGATGATGTATGTGTCTACAGGTCTGTTTCCTTCTCTGGGTATATACTCACATATCCACCAGGATCATGAGCTCTTTTGGGCACAGACACCCACTCCCCAAACAGAGTCATGTATCAATAGGCTCTGATGCCACTATCAACATGATCAGGATATAATCAGATAATGTGAACCATCACCTATGATGCGGCTATTACACGTGGGCAGCTGTCTCCTACATCTTACACTCCTACTGCAGATGTTACACTGGAGTTAAAGATGATGCGCAACCTGTTTCATTACCAGTGCTGTGTACTACCTTACATGCAGTATGTGCAGGCAGCTGTTAGGTTGGTTTACACAAACCTGGTAGTTCAATCAGTGTGTCTGTACTCTCGATATCCACTCTATGTAGGTGTGCACATAGCCATTTGTCCCAGCCCTGTAACAAGGGTCACTACATATTTGCATAACATGTACACATGCACAGCTGTTATTGCTTGCAAACGATAGTAGCGAGGTGGATATTATATGTGTTATGTGCATGGATAGTTACCTGGCTCTTCCAATTATCTTTGCTATCATGCTGATAACCTGTCAGATGATTACTAATGCTATGTATCCTGTCATTGAGTATTGTAAATGCCAATAGATATAACTACTATTTGCATAACATATCAGAGCTGCTATGTAGAATAGAATACAGATCTGCCTAGACACCTGTACATTACACAGTTATTGGCACAATATCCCACAACGCACGCCATATTTGCACGGTAAGCTCACCTTTCACATGTTCATCTTACTTATACACCCATACGTATGTCAACTGTTACAATATAACAACATATACTATCCCCTGTTATAGCACATACTTGTTGGACCACTCCTGACACTGACAGCGGCTGAAAGCAAAATGGTGGGTTCCAAGTCCATAGCATCCCTTGTGGTGTATGTGGAGTGTGCCATGTGATCTACAGCAGTACACACATAGAATACTACAAGCATTACTACTGCTCAACAATACATCGCTACAAGTTAGCTATTTCCACTATATGCATTGATTTCACTGTAATTCTTACAGTACAGATACTACATACACAAACATACTACGTTATACATACCGTCTTATTAATCAGAGGCATTGTTAAGTAGTGTACTACTCATTTTTGTTTCTTATTTCTGTGTTTTGTACTGTCCTACAGGTAGATACAGATGGTTTGAATATGTGACAAGGCAACCTTTTATAGTTACAGATCAGTAACATGCTATCCTGATGGCCAATTAGTGTTCCTAAGTAGCTAATTACATGCACATCAGCTGCGCTGCTACTGCCTTAGCCAATACCATGGCTACAGTGGAGTATAATTGAGTACTCCACTTAGGCGTTGTCTCTTTGCATTACTTGTGATGAAGACAGCGTGGAGGTTTTTTTAGAATCCATTGCAACAGCTGTATTGAGATGAACAGTAATATATTGTGTGTAATGCCTGGAGGAGTTGGTCTAAAGGTGAGTACTGCTGTTATATTTCTGAACATTGCTACTTGTGCAGGGTTTGTCTCTACCTAATACTTCTGTATATATGTCAGTCTGGCCAGGTTGTTTGACCAGCTCAAGGCTGCATAGCTATGCATATAATGTTAGGGGGTTTACAGTGTGCTTACCAGACATATTTAGTTTGGTGATACTGTGTATCATACTGTGCTTATACTCAGTACTCAGTAAAACTTCCTGGTGTATGGACCTTTCAACCCTCTGAAACTGGATTAGTTCATACAAACCCTGTTACATCAGCAGCTGCTCAATTGTATAATGGCATCCATTTCACATAGGGCCATGTTAGTGTGTCTGTGTCTAGGTATGTTAAGGTTTCAGCAGATGTACAGCAGTTGCATAATTGGTTATGGTATGACAGTATATATTGATGTAAGTATTTCGGTTGTGGGGTGGATGTTGGTGGGCATACATAGCATATGCAGGTGTGTAGGAACCCCTTTTATACAACATCTATATGTGTGTGGGTGTTCTTTCCCAATGTGAACACCTATCCCTTAGTGGACTAATACTATGGTAAATGCAGGCTGATTCATTAAGGCACCATTAAATGCTTCCTGTATAGCATACAGGTACTGTTAGTCCTTGAATCCTTTTGGCAATACATTGGAATGTAATAAAGATTTGCAAAATGAAAGCTGTCTGCATAATTCTGTCATAGATATTTACAGTCAATGCATTTATGTTGGTGACTGTGTCCATAGAACATATTTGTAATAGCGTATTGGCATATACTCTTCTTATGTTATGTTTATATTGTTTGGGGGGGGGGGTCCGAATGTGTGATTGCTATGGTCCATTTTATACTCAGATATGACCACTTCGGATGCTGTCTACAGACATGCATGTATGTGTATATATGTGTGTATATATATATATATATATATATATATATATATATATATATATGTGTGTGTGTGTGTGTGTGTGTGTGTGTGTGTGTGTATATGTATATAGATATATACATTATTGCATACGTTTATCTGTACCTCCATAGATGTTTAGATGTTTCTAACCTATCTATAAATCTACATATATATGTAGACCTGTATATATTGACATGTCTCTATGTATCTGTCTCTCTCTCTCACGCTATATATATATATATATATATATATATATATATATATATATATATATATATATATATATATATCTATATATGAGCGTACGCCTATAATTCGGTACATGGTGGGTTGTCCTATTTCAACACATTCCTCCCTTTTGTGTTTTAACCTGTCTGCATACACATCTGGGATAGGTACATCCCAAGTAGCTTAGTGTTAGGTTAATTGGAGGATGGAGTACATGGGTGCGGGTTCTACTCCTGGAAGGTGTTATTATTTTACCTCTCACAGTAGGCACTGGTAGTGAAAGTGTGAATAATGCACATTTACGCAGTTGTGAGCAGGTTTGTCCGTGGTCTGCGTGATGTTAAGTAAAGATCAGAAGTGTGAAGCGCTTCTTTGTTTACCATGTAGCAGCGCCGCTTACCGTCGCACAAACATGTGGAAACCCGCTTACTACTGCTTAAGAGTGCTTTAATCCACCTGCATCCAAAAGCCCTTATTCTGGCCCTCAAAATAACCTAACAACCCTTGCAGGTCTTGAACCTGGGACAATTAACACCACAGTCACTGACCTTACCACTACAGCATCTGAGATATGCACAAATGTTATGGTGTTGAGAATATACATTGTACTACAAACATTCCTCATTACTGACAACATATGTGACAATCAGTTGGAGTACATTTGTCTGATACATGTTAATTTTCATATGTTTGTGAAAGTAGGTTTTGAAATGTGACATGACAGGGTGTATTATGAATGAGTATGGTTCTTGCTTTGTGTCCTTTTTATATTGTCCCCATACTCCATGTATGCCTTTACAGTTCACTTATTGGACATCCGACCTAGGCCCTCCTTGAGGCATGATTGCATTACCCATCATTCCTCCCCCATCCCAATCTTCACATACAAAACAACCACCCCTTATATGGTGACTTATATTAATTGTTATGATATCAGAGCTGCATGTGTTTTGTGTACACTCCAATTCCTTTGGAGTGGTTCTGTGCCATGAAATGTGTTCACAGATGCTTATATATATGGCTATTGCTGTAACTGTATAATATATATATATATATATATATATATATATATATATATATATATATATATATATATGGATCTAGGACTTTTGCATGAAAGTGCAAAAGGCCGAATCCATTATCACTGAACACACTTCAATGAAAGCATTTTTCTCAGAAAAGCGCTTTCGTTAAAGTGAGTTAAAAAAAATAAAATCTACGTTTATGCAGGGGGCAAGCCCCCCCTGTACCCCTCACACCCCCCTACTTTAATATTCTCACTCCAAGATCACACTACATTGGGGAAAAGGGGATTTTCCCTTACCTGCATCGTAGTACAATCTCTGGAACAGGCATACTTACACGAAAGTGCTTTTTCGGTGAAAAGCACTTTTGCGTAAATATGCCCCACTGATAATCATTCGGTGAAAATATTTTTGGGAATCTGTATGGATTATATATATATATATATATATATATATATATATATATATATATATATATATATATATATATATATATATATATATATATATATATATATATATATATATATATATATATATATATATATATATATATATTTCATATTAGTTTGTAACAGTAATACATCTGTAGACTGGAATGTGTTGGTTCATAAACTACAGTACATTACAATGTATTGTACATATGTTCACAAGGCCACTGTCCCATTCGTGATCATTACAGTTAACTGTATATGGTATAAGGTGTAGTCTCAGGACCATGAAAGGTGTGTACACCTCGGTCGGCTTAGTAGTACGTCCCATGCCTACAGTGTGCATGGTCCAGGGTTCGACACCTGTGATGCTTTACGAATGTTTTTACTGCGAGTAAGGCTCCTTTACCCAGTTGTAAGCATGTTTAACAGTGTATGTGTGACATTATAGCAGCGGTTAAACACAGATAAACAAACATTGTGACGTATAACCTGTGCGCGCAAACACGGCCACATCTGCTCACTACTCCAGATATATACCTGTCAGTGACATCACATCTCACTATGTGCTGTCATGACATTACATTCTCTGTTGACTGTACTTTCCTGCACACATGGGTTTATATGGGTGATTCGAATGTTTATTATACAGATGATTATTACCTATATCTACAAGCTGTGGATAAGGTATACTTTTGCACATGATAAACATCCCTGCCTTTATAAGGAATGTAACCTCGAATGCACAGATACTCTGCAGATGCTGTAACCATTACACTGTTGACATTAACGTTGCTTCTGCCTATTTCCTATTTAGATGCTTTCTATATGTAAGCTAGGCTAAGCAAAGGGCAGTAGCTCCCTAACTCACTGAGCTTCATGTACTCATGACATAAAAACATATAACAAATGTACTGTGAGACAATACATTACATTCCTAACTACATTAGGAATAGCCCCTCACTGACACACTTCAAGGGAAACCTTGTTGTGTGAATGGGTAACAGACTATACACCCCTGGGATCATGTTTCCCAGAACCATACAGACAGGATGTGGGTGAGCCTGTTCAGTTTGATAGCTGCAAGACCTGTTGGGGGAATTGAATGGTGTTGAATTGGCACATTAACATGCACTTTAGATCAGTAAATGCCTCTATCACCCTCCACAACCCCAGTCTTCCACAGCTTCCTGCAACTCAGCATGGAATTGCTTCATTGGCTATGTTTGACAGAGGCTCAGTTACTTCATCAATGGTGCGAGGAAGGCCAACACACTGTTGCTATGCTTCTAATTGCCCTTGGGCAGATAGATAGTAAGCTATCTGTGCATCTCTAATGTGCAGACTATCACAGTGATAATATGCGAATAAAAAGACCTTCAGATCACAATATACAGTGTGAATTCACTGTGTAGTCAGGGAACAGCTGAGTACAGCACGGACATACAGAACACTGATACTTAGTCACTCCAAATGCCTATCTTAGAAGTTAGAAGACTTGTATAAGGTTAAGGCTTTCTATTGCTTACCACTAGGTTACCTACAGGGGAGATGACAATCAAGCACAGATGGGGAACATGCATGCAATGATACCATACTGGCCTATGCATCTGCTTTACACTTTGGAATACTGGCCAAGGCTATTGGCACCCCCACGTTGCCTTATTTAGGAGAGTCCCAAAGGTGAATACCAGCTCCGTAAATAGCACAATAGCAGATTCAATGTGGTTTATACTACTCAACACCAGGGGTTGTGATCACAACATGCATGCACTCACAGCACTCCTCAGGATGGACAACATCAACATCTGTGCATTAACTGCAATCTGTCTTAAGGCTCCTGGCAGCACACCAGTACTACCAGTCTACAACCCATACCACACTTTTCAGCCATGGAATATGGACTGACAGACATGGAGGGGCTGTATCCATATTCATCAGGGATACCTACACCTCCAGGTTAGTGGGGCAGCATGATACCTCTGTGGTCATCCATGTGCAGCTAACATCAGCCACACAAACAATGTTGAATGTGGCCTGCTATGGATCACCCTCCATGCCCCAGGACCTCCACTCCACCTACCTGGAGACAGTGGAGAACATAACAGTCCTAACACACACCCTGGCATTAGTCGATGTCAGCTACCATACCATTAACTGGGACACGTACTCCGGTACTCACTTCTGGGACCAGTGCTTCCTGGAATGTATCACCTCATATGCCCTGTATCAGGTGGTAACCTCCCTAACGTGGGGTTGAAGCTACTAAATGTGGTCATCACCAACATGGGCAACAGGTGCACCACAGTGGAGGTTTACCGGTCACTGGTTAGATCTGACCATGAACTATTCACTGTTTCCACACCCTAGCATCTCCCCCACCCACAGATACCACAGTGTATACCTTTCCTACAGCTACATTTACACTACTAGTTACAGAGGTGAGGGGTTTCACAGCCCCTACGCTAAGGGGAAACACTGCTCCAGATACAGACAGATTTAACAATGCAGTCTATAGGCACCTACACAGATGTATGGATCATGCCATCACTGGTAAACCAAGACTCACTCTTCCTAGACAAGGACACTGGTCTGGTGGACCTCTGCAATAAACAGGCTATACTACAGACGTAGGACAGTGTTCCAGGCACACAGCAAATGCCATAAGGGCTGACATCTGTGACCACTATTAGTATGATATGTAGGTCCCTTGTGACATCATCTAAGGCTAACATCAGCAGGAAAATATGCAAGGATTTGAAAGATAACCACAAAGCCTTCTTTAGCTATGTCAAGGCTCTATGTGGTGACACACAGATTTGCACTGTGCCAGTGAAATATAGCACAAAATATGCTGACCCTACTGATATCACCAACATCCTTGCAGATACATGTGGTGCATACTTAACCCCCTAAAAAGCCCACAACACTACCCATAAGGTATAGTATCCCAAACATCAGAGACCTACAGGTGGAAATGGCCCTCTCTAACAGCAGAAAACAGCATCAATGGAGGCAGATGTTGACCCAGACTGCATCTTGCAAACTGAACATGACAACCTGCTCCCTACCTAATTATGCATTCCTATCTCAGCCTCTCCACAGGCTACATGCCCATACAATGGCGCGTGGCAACTGTTATTCCACTCCATCATGTGGAAATCACAACTGACCTTGGTAACTACTATCCCATAAGCCTGACTAGCCTGGTCTGCATTGGTATGGTTTGCATCCTCATGGCACTCATGAACAATGACATTGGTAATTGTCGGACACGTGACCAAACCAGGTCAGCTTGGTTGACTGCAGTTCATGCCTACTGAACCTGTTTTATGTCTTACATACAGTCACCAAGACATTAGATGACAGGGGAGGTGGTTCACACATACTACCTGGACCTCACCAAGGCTTTTGACACCATGCCCCCTTCAGGTATTATTGATAAACACACCAGCCTGTACATTCACCCATACATCACAGGTTGGGTTGCCAACAGGTTTACAAACACAACCCACATGGTACGACTAGCGGTCTCCAGGTCCAACTCTTGAACAGTCACAACTGGTGTCCCACAGGACTCAGTCCTGGGAGCCCTACTGTTTGGCATATACATCTCAGATGTACAGGCAAACACAGGTGGACTACGGCATAACATGTTTGGCAATGACTGCAAACTGGGAGCCATGACTGATAGTCCAGCTGACACAGGCATCCCTCAGGGGCCCTCACAGACAACATCACAGGGTGCCACTGACATGGCCTCCAGCCAAGTGCCACTAACTGCATGGTCATTCCATAGTGGAATTGGCACCCACATATTAACACATGAGCGGCGGCCTCTTTAATACAGATGAGGTAATGGGGTATCTGGGGACTAAGGTAGATAGTGATCTCCCCTGTGACAATCATAACTCCACAGTAGTTAGGACATCCTTCTTTGTAGGCCATCTGACTACTAAAGGATTCCCATCTAGACATACTGGGGTTATAGTGCCCCTTTACTCAGTCCCATCATAGGGTATAATAATCCATGTAGGATGTACCTCAGACTACACATCCAGCAGCTGGGTGGTCCACAAATGTACCTCACCAAGGGGAATACTGGCCTCCAACATATGGCCTATGCGGCTGGACTGGATACACTCCTACCTTTACTCAGTGGCATCTCATTTACCCAGAGATGATCTCCACTGACCAACACAGCCATGTCGAACTCTGGCTTGATGGATATGCTCCACCTATGGGAATCTATGTCACAGTGAGCCACACACTGTAGTGAGCTGACCTTGCCACAACAATAACCAGAAGATGTTGGAGGGACAGCTTCCTGTCACAGACACTCCCCATACTTTGGAACAACATCCCTATCTACATTTTACAGAGCCCCTCACTAACACTCAGCAAGAGAAACCTTGAAGGGTGGATAGGGAATGGTAGATGCACCCCAGGGATCCCGCCATTGGTTCTGCTCCACAGAGGGATGGGTAATGACTCAATAGGGTGGCAAACGCTGACACATTTTGGCTGGGCTTATGAATGGCCTCTAGCAGATGGCCAAGTACCTACCTATGAATCTATACATACAGTATCTGTATATGCTAATAGCTTAGTTTACTATTCAGGTGTTGACTTACCTTGTGCCACTGGCTGTTGTGTGTGCAATAGTTGAGGGCTGCCTATGTTGGATGCGCACAGTAGACTGCCTATACATGACAATTTAGAGGTAGTCTTGTGTGTGTGTGTGCCATCCATTTTTACTGTGTGTGCAGGTGGAGAAAGGTGCAAGTCCCTAGGTGCCTACACTGTCAGTGTGTGTGCTATACGTTCCCTCTTTGCCAAGGCATGGGCATACTGGGCATGCCTCCATCTGCCTACTGGGGCTGGCTCATGGTGTTCATGGTCTGAGTACCTCTGTGCCTGTGGGGCCCTTGGCAATGGTGGTGGGCTGTGATGGCCTTCACCATTCTGCCCCTGCTGCAGCTGTTTCCGCAGGACCATATTGTGTAGCATGACACACACTATGAAGATGTGGGCACACGTGCCTGGAGAGTACTGCAAGGCTCCACCAGATATGTCCAAGCAACAGAACCGTGATTTAAACATCCCAAACACATGCTCTATGATGATTCTGGTTTGTGCGTGTGCCTCATTATGGTGTTTCTGCATGGGTGTTTGTGCATTTCTGATGGGAGTCATCATCCACGGTTCCAGTGCATAGCCAGCATCCCCCACCAGGCAGCCATTTGGGATGTCCCCCTGGCAAATAACTGATACAGCTGTGAGGCATGCCAGATGTGGGAGTCGTGATAACTTCCAGGGCTGCCAGCACACAAATCCATGATAATCCCCTGGGCATTGCACATGACCTGGCAGTTGATGGAGGAGTATCCCTTGCAGTTTATGTAGCACCTTCCCTGCTCACTGGGTGGTGACTTGATGTGTATTTGCGTGCAGTCTATTGCACCCAGTACCTCCGGGTATTCTGCCACATGGTGGAAGAGACGCATATTGCTGGCCAACTCCTCCTGCATTAGGGGGAAGTATACATACTCATTGGCATGTGGTAACATGGCATCCAGGAACTGGTGTAGTACCCTGGATGCTGATGCCTGTGAGATCCCCATGATATCCCCAGTTGGTCTTTGAAAGGTACCTGCAGCTAGTATTCTCAAGCTTACGCATACCTTCATGTCCACTGGGTTGGGTTCCCCTCTGTTTGTTCTAGCTGTGAGGTGTGGCTAGCACAGCTCCACAAGATGCTGTAGGGTGTCCCTGTCCACCCTGTAATGCTCTACTATTTCCAGATCATGTTGCCCCTGGTAAGTTAGCCTGGGTCTGAACACTCTCCTCCTCTGGTGCCTGCGGTGGTCGTGTGCATCATCCTCCACACCACCTTCAGTCTCCAACACATGCTGATGGATCAAAGCTATGGCAGCCCCTAACATGTACATAATAAAAGTTCCCAGTCTGTAATACACCACTGGCGCAGAGTGTATGGGAATACACACATGTGTATGAGGTGCTTTTAAGCTTTATAGTATTGTGCTATGGATGCTGCTGATGTATGTGGGTGTGTATGAACTATTCCAGCTGCTGCATGTCTTAATTATGGGTTTTGCAATGAGTACTGCAAGTGTGGGGCCTTTACTGTGGAGATCTACTTGATTACTCTGTTGCCCTTTAAATCCCTTTTAGACCTGGATCCCCTCCCATTATCAGGCATGCATACACCTGCCGTCTTTCTTGTTTTGTACATTCCCTATCCAGTCATGGTGAATTGTGCCATGTAGCTGATATACTGCATATCGCCTTTGTTCTGCTTTGACACTGCTGTTTTCTTTGCGGTACTGCCCCTCCCCTTCCCTGTTCTGCAGGTAGCTGCTTGCAGCCTTGTTTGCTGTTGTCAATGGCCCACTGTAGGCTCCTAGGTGTTAATTAACCATTTGTACTCCAATTTCACTGCTGCAGCATTTCCTTATTTCTTTCCTATATCCTTCCTGTTTCAGCTGCAATGCACAATGCGCATACCCATTTACCGGGTTTATGCTTGCTTTCATCTCCTTTCACATGCATACTCGGTTACCTTGTGTACTCTCCACTAAGCATAGCTATGAACATTTCGACACACCCCTATCCTGCAGCTTTGCCTAGCTAGGGGCAGACCGGTTTAGCAATGCTCCAATGTGCTTACAGCAATGGCGACACACCCCTTTCTTGATGTCATTTTTATCTCATGGGCTCACCTAGGTGTTATAATGCTACGCTGTTTTGTGCATCCTTACACCAGCGGGAAATCTATGATTCACTATTTCTCCTCTCTAGCTACTGTGCATAACACTGTCACTGCCCCTTAGCAACCCTTGCACCATGAGTGTGGTGTAGCATGCCTGCCATTGACTATTATAGGGAAATCGTAATATATGTTTCATTGCAGTTTTATTCTATATTTTTTATATTCCTTGCGATCCCCTTTGCTCACCGATGCCCTGTACTCTAACTTCGCGTTAGTGTGGGCATAATATTAAATGTTCTTTTTCATATTTTGTGTATGTTGTTTTATGCCAATGGCTATATATTTAGCCATTGGCATATATTAACAGTATAATACATGAGTTTGGTCTGCTGTCATGGCTCCGATTTTATGTTTGAAAAATGTAAACCATTTTTTTCAATTTACATTTCTGCATGCTTACACTACGCCTGCACCACTTCCTGAATCACTATATATCTTCATTTGCATGCTACACTGCTGCACATAGGGTGATTAGCATACAGGTGTCAGGAGCTGTGCGGGCGTAAAGTACACAGGTAGTGCACATGGAAACAGCTCGTACCTGAATCGCTCGGCGGCTATATTTGGTGTTAGATCACCGACGCTACGCCTGCACCTGGCACATGCTTCATGAATCCCGGGGAGAGTGTTTAATAGAATAATAAAAAGTTTATACCATTTGGATACATAGGATAAGGATAGAAAGATAACCTCACAAAACTTTCTCACTTAATGAAAGGAGAAGGGAAGTGACCATCTTGCCTTTAAATGACTTAGTAATGTGCTGAGGATTGAAACAGCCAAAAAAGCACATTTCCTAAGAGATCTGACATTATCTTTTCAAGGAATATTACTTAGATAACCATTTGAAAAAAAGCTTGTTTTGACTCAGGTTATCTCTTCTCTTATCTGCACAAGATTACTCTCAAAACAATTGATATTAACACTAGTTTAAAGTTAGACAAACCAATCACTCTGACTAAAATCTATAGAGATACATTTTACACTAGATAAAGGACCAGTAATAGATGGTGCAAAACCAATTTTAAAGGGTAAAAGGGAAAAGTAACACCAATTGTAGTAAAACAATTCAGGATGGTCAAAGTTCCCAAATTACTGAGGTCAGCTTGTTGTGAAATCAGCCATAAGGATAATTTTAAACATAATGTTTTTTTTAACCCTATGAAGAATACCCCCACGCCATACACCAAGCACCATTTCCATGGTCATACAAATGCAGGGGAAAGGCCAAACACGTGTGTACTGCTGGCACACATATAGAAAGTACACAAAAAGGGATTGTGGAGTTTAATACTGGGGAATTGAGCTAAACTACAGTGAAAGTTATCCAGTTTACACTGTAAAATGTATTGCAAAAGCAAAGGAAGGCAGGTTGGCTGTTATTAACACAGCTGGAGTGCACAATATATGATTAAATACTGGCAAGTTGGTTGGAAAAGATTGTCATTCCCCTGGTATTCATTAAGCATCAAGGTTTTGTAAAAGGGAGCTGGGTAGAACTCAGAGTTGTTGAGACTCTTGACTTAACATTCAAACATAATCAAATAAAGAAAGAGACTCACACAACCCTGCAATTTAAATAGATTTTCACAAGATGCTGAATTTAGCAAATTGGACTTGTATGCATAGTTTTAAAAATGATGGGCTTTCCCATAATTTTTATATATAAATGTAATTAATTTGCACCTTTTCTAAAGCGGTTATTTATATTAATTGAACCCAGTCCTTTTCTTTCAAAATAGCCAAAGGCTTCAGACAAGGATGCCAGCTCTCCCTGTTTTGTTTAGTTTTATTACTGAATTGCTAACATCTTTATTATATATTAAGGAGCTTAGTCATGATATTCCAATAATGGGTCTGTCTAGTATAATATTTATCTGTTTCTCAGATGATTGCATCATATGGCTTAGTCATTAAAAAATAATTGTCCTTAATAACTTTTGAGACAAAATTGACATCCTGACATATTTATATGTCAATAAAACAAAACCATAATATTTCCCCTTAACTAGGAAACATAGCTGTTTTTGATAACCAAACTGCTTGTTCACTTCCTGTAGAAAGAACATGTTCTTATTTATGTGTAAATTCCCTATTAATATGAATGGATTTACCAAATTTAATATGAAGCCTTTTCCAAAGACAAATGAAATCAAATTTCCTTTTTTAAATAAAGTTTGGATTATTGAAATGATGCTCCTTCTTGATGTAGTACTTCTTATCAGAGGACTTTTATGTAATTTTTATTACATTTGTAAAGGAGTTATAAGCCTGTTTTCTGGAATTTTTATGAAATTCTTAAAGACCAGAATTAACAGAAAAAAGTTATATGTTACAAAAATTAAAGGTGAAATAGCACATCCCAGTTTATATCACTATACAAAGGCTACTCTAGGGTGGTTTTATATCCCAGTCAGTCTGGAGCTAGAAACCATCATTCTGGGATTCCCAATTCAATACTTAAGGTCTAGCTAACAGTATATGAGAACCTGGAGATCTGCTAGCATAGTATAAAAAGTATGGTAGAAAGAAAGGGTTTCTGTCTAAACAACTTTACTTTATGACACAGAATCTGGGATTCACCGTAATGTTGTTAAAAAATACTTTTTTGATTAATTGATTCTTCAGTCACAAAGGCTTTGATGCAGTGAGCCAAGCTGCTCACAAAATGGGCTTTATTCGATGAAACACTGTGTAATAATTTGTTATTGTTGACTATTATATATATATATATATATATATATATATATATATATATATATGTATATACACACACACATTTTCATGTATTTATACATATGCAATGTTTAAAAATTTTGTAGTGTATTTTTAAATTTTCATGACATTACAATGGCTATTTAAATAATTTATTTGCAGCATTTTGTCACTGAATGATTTTTTTGCACATAACAAGTATTTAAAGGGTGGTTTCAAGTTTTTGTATTTATTCTGATTAAGTTCATGGTGTTTTATTAAATGAACGAAAGCTTATAAGTTTTGTGGTCCGGTTCCTTCCTGGTCTTTGGCTTGCTGCTTTTTCATTTTTACTTTGTTCTTTGGAGTTGTTTAGCAGTTTTTAAGACTGAAGATAGTTACAACAGATTAAAGCTAGATTTTATAGCAATGAAATCAAAATAAGATGGTCAAGAATTGCTGGATTTTATGAAAAACTTAAAAAATATGACAATGGTCTTCTTTATAGATGAGAAATGGCAGAAACAGGGGGCAAACCCTAAATGGCCAAGTGAGAGCAGTGAATTTTGAGAGATCCATAAACTAGTATAATAATATAGGAAAATGTTATTATTTTCAAGTTTAAAACATCAGAAATCTATAGATAAACTACTAAACTACATAAATATCAATTTTGGTGGAGATATACAAAAATTTTCCTGTCAAGTAACTTAGAGATATATTGAGTCACTGAATATGAACAACTCAATGAATTCTCATCCAGATACTGCTTTGAAAAAAGAACTGCAATTGATGACATCTACCTTGCAGGAACTATCTTTGAAGATGGATGGCTTTAAAAATAACTTAGAAAACTTCAAATTAAATTCTCAAAAACAGGCTGATACTCTTAAGGAACTATTACAGCAACACCATACAAAAATAACCAATATAGAGACTTCTCTAAATGACATTGAAGGGAGACTCAAAGAGGAAGAATTCCAAAAAGAATTTCTGCCTAAACAGAATACATGGTTTCTTAACAAAAAAGATGACTTAGAAAACAGGGAAAGGAGAAGCAACATAAAGATCTTTGGTTTGCCTGAAAACACTGAAGAAGAAGACATTCCCCCAGATTTACTATTCCTCCGTGCAGGACTAGTTAGTCCTGCATGGAAGTGGCCATTTAGGAGCAGGACAGCAGTGCACCAAGCATAGTAATGAGGCATGCTGCCTGAGCTCCTATTCTTACACGGAGCATGTAAGAGTGCAGGGGGCATGTCTGAGAGCAGAGCTCTCAAAATATACAAGCCACCACAATGAAGAACATCAGAAAGGAGTAAAAAATGAGCGAAACCACTTATAAGTATCCGCATATCCCCACCAACATTCCCCCTCATGTACAACAAGTAATCACAAATAAAATGAACAAACCCTTTATTTTTTTATTTTAAAATCCAATTAAAGCTAACCGTAGGTGCATGGGTGGGCCCATCGCTTAGCTACGGTTAATGCAGCTTAAATGGCAGAAGAGGATAACAAGAAAGATATATGCAAATGAAGAAGCATAGCAATAGTGTAGTGGGCAGAGCATTCACCTTACAAACAAGAATTCCCAGTTCGAGTCCCACTGCAACACATTACATTTTCCATGGCAAAGCATGTTATGACTAATATTTATGTTGCATAACCCTTCTCCCCAGGCCTCCACTGAAAATGGACATGTATCCAGTTGGACTATCTCGGTTAACAATTGTAAAATAAAATAAAATAAACAATAAAATAATAAAATAACATGTATTTATGAACTAGAGTACTGCAGTAAATGCACATGTGAGGTGTTAATGTCATAAAGAATAAAGCACTAGTAAGCCGGTTTAGGCACCAATAAGCAGCAGTAAGCATATTTAAGAACTAGTAAGTGAGTTTAACCCTGTTTGCATGGGGGTAAGCAATGCGCACACAGGTTAAGCAATTTTCAAGCTAACGCTCTGTAAGCATATGTAACCGGAGGTTAGCATTGCTTACCCTCGTGAAAACCCACACAAACCAGCTTACAACTGCTTAAAAGTGCCTTAGTCACTTTGTATCCAACAGCCCTTGTTCTGCCCAGCAACAAAATAAACAGCCATGCAAGTCATGAACCCAGGACCCTATACACCATAGTCACAGCAGTTAACCACCAAGCCAACACAGAAGTGCAGACAAATTAGGTATCAGCAAACAAGTCTTTACCATAGTAAAACCAAACTGAACCTGTGAAAGGAATCAGTATACAGACATATGTGCCTTAACCAACTACATAACATACATATGTGAACCAGAGTACAGCAGTAAGGAAAGAAGTCAGGTGTAATTGTAATAGAGTGTTGGAGTCCCAATAAAACACAAGGACCCCATACAGTGTATGTACACATGAATCATGGATACCAGACATACATGTAAGGTGTAACGAATAATAACTTAATGCCAAAAAGGAATTATAATGTAAACTCTAATGTAAGCTATGCTAAGCATTGCACAGGCCAGCTTAGGAGGTGTAAGCAATGTGTAGGCCAGCTAACTCAATGTTCCCTGTGTTATACCTCTTTAAACAATGCCAACCCTAGTTAAGCAGGTTTACCCATAGCCTAGCCTTTTCAAAACTAGCCAATCATGGAAAGGTGCAGGAACTTGGCCCTACTTAAACCCAAGAGGTGGGAATACATCTCATAACTGGTTGTAGCTTCCCCTTGCACGCTCAATGGCAATGAGGGGAAAAGGTGTGCGCTTTCAAGTGTAGCGCTGGTGCATCCAGGAGTCCAAAGTCATGGCAGGACTCCTTGACAAAGACCATGATCAGAGACTGCTGCAGGGCCAGTACCAGGGCTCCCAATATATGGCAGAGGTCTGGGACCATCTTGCCTGTGACTTCACCAGTGCCACTGGCATACCCTGAACTGGTGAGTAGGTCAGGCATCACTATGCTGACCTGAAGCAGTGTAAGGGGGACCTCTTGTAGGAGTGGATCCAAGAGGCTAGAGGGGGAGGGGATGTTCCAGTTGTGTGTATCACCCCAATATCTGTGTAATAATTACCAGCTCAGGTATATCATGGATAGGTATGGCTAAATATTCCTGTTATGTCCCCCACAGCTGCAATGGAGTGGGCCACAAACCAGGAGGCCTACGTCACTCACCTGGCAAAGTTGCAACACGAGGCAGCTCAGTAATACTCATGCATTTACTGTCATAGGAAATAAAACTAAAAGTAGTAGTAAATTAATTGCCTGTATAAAACCTGTGTTGTTCAAGGCAAGTATTGCATACACTAGAGAATATGGCAGGAAGAGTCTCATATCATTTGTATGTCAATAAAAGTGTAATAGCCTGACAATAAAGGTCTAACTGCTGGACTGCATGTTTATACTCTGGTATCATATGGTAATGTAGATTCGCAATCATGTAATAGTACTGTTGTTTTAAGCACTGTTACCTGCACTGTGCACCATAAATTGAATGTGTAGGAATGCCTGTATATGACAGGTGTAATCCCCAGAGGCTATTTAGTACAACTGAGAGACACATTGACAGTAAACAGGAAAAATGCAGGCAACAAAACCCAAATAGCACATGCAACTGAGTTGTGATCTGTTGTTTTTTTAGCACTAATTGCCATGGTTCGAATCCTGCCAGTGGTAGTACTCTGCATACAGAATCATACCCCACAACTGTGCAGATATGTCCAGAATGTCCAGTAAAGTGGCCCATATCTGCTGTGTATCAACCTGTCCCCCTGCGGAATCAGTGGGATGATCCCACACATATAGGCAGCAAACAGGAAATACAACTGATTGACACACATCTATGAGAACAAAGCTGGCACACTGGCAACTCTCCAATACCTTATGAGACTAAGAAGCCACGTATGTCCCATCTACACCCCAACTTGTCAGGCTGTGGTAAAAGTGTGTACAGTAACAGAGTGAGATGTATGTGCATAATAGTAATGTGGAATCTGGTACTGTGTGTGGGAACATTCAGGTAGTGCTAATAAACATTTCTCCCACAGGTCTGTCAGATACCAACACTGTGCCTAGAAATACAAGAATGCTACCCAGTACTGCTACTGTTTACATTGGTATTGTATTGCAGTGCGACTGATGCAGTTGCCCTGAATAATGAGGTATTACACATTACTGTTACCCACACTGTCCTACAACATATAACTGTCTAGAAAATCTGTATAAGAGTGTTGTAATACAAGGTCAGAATGCAAAAGCACAGGGGATTACTAAGAAATAAAGCAGATAGGAGATATACAGCAATAGGTTTACTATTGAATGGGTGAATGCACTTCGTTCGAACGGCGACCTCATCGACGTGTTTGCGCGAACCGAAACTGCGAAAACTGTTCGCTAGCGAACTGAAACCGCGAAAACGTCGATGATCGACATTACCGTCCGTGCAACACCTCCACACCCATGCTACCATGGGTTGGATAGGGGCGAGGTTTTGCCGTTCGCACATCTGGGAGTCGGTGTAGTGGCGATCGCAGTTCTGCATTCGTGCAAGACGAGTCGCACATGTCGGGATCGACCTTTCAATAGTAAACCACAGCAATATCTATATAGCAGACACAACTGTGATAGACAGTTTTTTTAAGTTGTAGCAGACACAGCCATGGTCTGAATCCTGGGAGTGGACATAGGCTGCATACAGAATCATACCCCACAACTATACAGATGAGGCCAGAATGTCCAATATATGGGCCCATATCTGCTGCCTGTCCCCCTGGTAAGTCTGTGGCATGATCCCAGATGTTTAGCCAGTAAACAGGGAATACAAGTGATTGTCAAACATCTATGAGGACAACCCTATAACTGTAGCAACCCCCAAAACTGTTAAAAGAGTAATAAGCCAAGTATGTCCTATCTATACCCCCATGTTGTCAAGCTGTGACCAGAGTGTGTACAGTAACAGAGTGAGATGTATCTACATAATACTAATGTATAATCTGGAAGTTTGTGTGGCAACAGTCAGGTAGTGCTAACAAACATTACTCCCACAGTTACATCAGATATGAACACTGTGCTGAGAAATAAAGACCATAATAACCTGCACTGGTACTGTTCACTGTGGTATTGCAGGAAATTGTGAGTGTTGCTATTTCTCTGAATAATAACGTATCACTGATCACTGTCAACCACACTGTGCTACATAATATAACTGTGTAGGAAAGCATGTATATGTGTGTGTCAGGCCACTAAAGGTTGAATAGGGCAATATTCTAGATATTTCCCAGCACACCTGCATGTGGTCAATACATAACCAGAGTCTGTGTAGAAAGAGTTAGATAGCTATGTGCACAACATCAACCTGGAATCTGGGAGTATGTGTAGAAACAGTTAGTTAGTGTTAACAAACATTCCCTCCACAGGTATACCACATAAGAGGTGTATACTTCAGGTAAAACCAGTTCATGTATAATGATGATGCCAGCTATATCACTGTCCAAACTAAGGCTATAGGGTAGTGTAGTAAGACTTGTAAGGTACAGATAACAGCACTGACTAGGAAAGTAATGTGGACTACAGGAATATACTAGTTGTTAATTGACATCTTTCTCTCCCCCCACCATATCTCCAACAATAATCAACATACTCACCCTAACTGGTATGTAATGACACCTATGTTCTGATAATGTCCAATTGTTTGATAAATATATTAATTGCTCCCATGCATGTGCTATAATGAAATATTCCAACATTGGTTGCATGGGGCCATCAATGTACTTGCATGCTGTTGTTATTACCACTGTGGTCTCATATATGCATGTGTTCTGTTTGCTATGTAACTGTTCCATATCTGGTGTCTGGGTTAATGGGAATATCCATGCATGCTGTTATACCTAACCCTGAAATGCATTGACTATTACTAAACCACATATGATGATATACTCTAAATACTATAGCATGTTTGGGAAGGCCAGTCCCAGTGGACCCACCTGTTCCACCTCAGCTGGCCATGGCACTAGGCACCAGCATGTCTAGGGCCCAACCCGGGACCTCCATGTCCATTGGTCATGCACCACCTTCTGGTGGAACCACTTCAGGGTATGGGTCTCGCCCCTCTGGGAGTGGGCCCAGACAGGAACCTGTTACCCATCTCCAGGTCGGGGTCATGGTGCATAGAGATCTCATCCAGCAGCTTGGTGATCTTCTACACCAGCTCAAGGGCTGTGTGTTGCAACTAGAGTGTCAGTCTGGCTATGCAACTCAGCCCCCAGCACAGCCACCATCGGGGCTTTGAAGGTTGTAATGGTGACTGCTCATGGGTGGGGACCTCAATCCCACTGTTTCCACTAGTGGGCTTATGGGCTTCCGATTTCCCAACACCCCTCCCCATCAAAGTGTTTACCCCCACATATGTCATATACTGCCCCTGTATGCATCTGGTTTGTCTTGTCTGTTAACCTACGCAACCTACCTCCCCAACATCCCACACTCACCTGAAAAAAAAGGGCAATCTGTTCCCCCCCAAAAATCTCGCCCCATACATAGCTGTCCATTTCACATGTGTTTACTGGACACATGTAATCTGTCCTAATTGGCATCACAACTTATTATTGTTGTCCTCACCCCTCTCTCAGGGTTTTTTAGTGTCCAAATCTACCTCCAAATTCAGGGTATATGCACAGCAGTTGCTGTAGTAGAAATGGGCAGCTATGGACCTTCCCCAGACCCTTCCTGCGCATCACTAGATATTTTCCCTACTGTCTTACCCTCTTTGTGCCCCTTTTTCACCTCTTTTCTTTTAACCCTTTTTTCTTTTCTTTTAAAGAAATTAGTGCGGGGTAAGCAGGAGTATGCACTTTTACGCAGTAGTAAGCGGGTTTCAGCCTGTTTAAGCAGGGGTAAGTAATGCCTACACTGGTTAAGCAATTTAGAAGCTAAGTATAAGAAACGGTAACCGGAAGTTAACAGTGCTTACCTCTGCACAAACCCACGCAAACCCGCTTACAACTGC
Organism: Protopterus annectens; assembly: GCF_019279795.1. Taxonomy (NCBI): domain Eukaryota; kingdom Metazoa; phylum Chordata; order Ceratodontiformes; family Protopteridae; genus Protopterus; species Protopterus annectens. Next base: position 357,462,927 of record NC_056739.1, read on the forward strand.
TCAAAAGTGCCTTAATCACTCTGTATCCAACGGCCCTTGTTCTGCCCAGCAACAAAAAAAATAACAGCCTTTGCAAGGCTTAACCCCAGGACCTTGCACACTATTGCCAAAAGTGGTTTACTACTAAGCCATATCAGATATACATAACCCTGATGTTTTCACAAACATATCATCCAGCCCAGTCATTCAACAGTACAGGAAATGGATTTCAACATGTAGATGTATGTGTGTGTGTGTGTGTGTATGTATATTGATATCTAAATAGATAAAACATATCCTATATATGTAGATATAGATATAAATATATAGAAATACACACACACATGCACACACACACACACACACATATATATATATATATATATATATATATATATATATATATATATACATACACATATAAATGCCTACATCTTTAGATATATATGTCTACATCTATATGCATATATATATATATATATATATATATATATATATATATATATATATATATATACGGCAAGTTATATATATGTAAGCAGATATCTATATATATATATATATATATATATATATATATATATATATAGCTATGTAGATATATACGGACATAGTTATATTTATGTAAGCAGATATATATATTTATATATATATATATATATATATATATATATATATATATGTATAGGTATATACTGACATACATCTGTAGATAATGGGTAAATAACAAAAACATATATGTCAACATGCATCGTTAATGGGGTTGAGAGGCCCCAAACAATATACGTCTAGTACGAATAGGTATACACCCCCCACAGCCAAACATATCTGCCCTGCAATACACTACCAAGTGTTGCAGATTCCAAAGCCAGGACCTGACATGACATGGGCTTCCGTAGGATACATATACATAGAAACATATATGCAGATACATATATATATATATATATATATATATATATATATATATATATATATATGTAACTACACATACACACACAGATATATGTATACTAAGATACATATGTAGTAGGTACACAAAATATGGAACCGCCACTATTCCTACAGTTTCCATCTTACCAAATGGAGACTATATGAACCACCCTTACAAATGGCAATCATTGCCTGCAACATATACCTACAGAGAAATCAAAGGATATAACACCACACAGGTATGCACAAATGGGAAAGCTTTATTTATGTACTATTACAGTTGTATATGCCATGTGGTATAACTGTTTAGACGCAGACATCAACATAAACTGAGTAATGCAACTGTGAAACAGTTATAATAATACAGTAGTCTGGAAAAGTTAACAAATGTTGCTGTCCAGGCCAAGGCCATCAAGTAGTACAATAGTAAAGACAGACTGGGCCACAGGATACCAAACAATCAGCAGTAAGTAATGCAGGTGTATAGTTCAGCAGCCTCTATATACACCCTGTAGACAATCCCTATGGGGTAAATACCTCAGCTGACACAATGGGAAGTAACTGTTAAATAACAAGGCACAACTGACACCATCACAAGCACACTGATAAACAGAACAATCTGTATGGCAGGTGGCAGTAGGCCTGCATTTAACCAAGGTGGATTGTATGGTAATTTACATCCATATACCTTAAGGCAGCTCATCCCTGGTGGTCTTCAGGACTTTTGGCTTTCAGGATTCTGTAGTGCTCCGATATACATATATGTATATATAGATATAAGTATATGGACCTAGGACGTTTGCTCAAGTGAGCAAACGTCCGAATCCATAATAACCGAACACACTTTAACGAAAGCGCTTTTATCAAAAAAGCACTTTCGTTAAAGCATGTTACAAAAAAAAAAAAAAATACCCCCCCCACTTTAATATTCTCCCTTACCCGCACCATAGTACAGCCTCAGCAACAGGCATACTTACACAAAAGTGCTTCTTCAGTGAAAAGCACTTTCGCATAAGTATGCCCGGCCGTTTGGGTTTCGGTCATTTGCTCACTCGAGCAAATGTCCTAGATCCCTGTATATATAGATATACATATATGTATATATAGAGATATTATATATAGCTATATATATGCACATCCTGTGTGTTCAAATATGCCTAGTTATGTTGGTATATATGTAGATATCAATAACTATATAAACATACATATCTATTCTGATATACCTACTACTGTCAATATATATGTAGATATCCATACGTATATGTGCATATCTATCTCTATCTGTATATGTATAGACATATATTGCTCAGTATATGTATATATCTGGATATTTATTTGTATAGCTATACATATACATATCCATCTATGTATGTTGATATGTATATGTGTATGTCTATATAGATATCTGGATAATCATATGTACATATATCCTCACCATATGTCCTGAACATGGAGTGTAGCTTTACCTCAGACTGGCTAGTCTGTAGATGACCCTGCAGATGGGGTGTTCCCTCATAAACATAGCACTGACATGGCAGGTATGAAAACATGCAGGACAGGCATATCCACACACACCCTGTTAAACCAACATTGCTCCAAATGCAGTATAGCAGCACTTAGAGTCTGTAGTCAGGCCAGGCATATCTCCTTCCTGTGTGTTGGCCTGTTTCCACAGTGTATTTTGTTAGAGGTAAATCCTCAATATATCTGATATGCTATTTGCCAAAAAACAGATCGAGTTCCTGCTCACAGTGAATGAAAGGCCCAACACCAACATGATGTTCCTAGCTACTGGTCTTTGTTTCCATGCAATTGGTTATGGGAATGTTACCACAGCTGTTCCACATGCAATCAGCTAGAGGAGGCCTGCAATTTGTGCAGAGGCTATCAGCTGATCCTGAGCATCACTTAAAATACACATGCTACTGCCTAAGCAAGGCAGGTGTAAGTCTCCACTTCCACCAGAGAGGGAGTGAGAGAGGCAGACAGAGGCACAGAAAAGCTAGGGAGGCTGGGATAGTAAAACGTATGCATGTTTGTGTCACACACCTACCAGTACAGGGTATCAAACCCCTAACGACTATGTAGTGCTATCACATGTCCATGCAGTTAATAGATGCACCACATAGGTTCCATGTTGGGGAGCCCTCAGAATGTATATGTGATGGTGAGTGACATCTGCAACAGGGATATTGTAGCTATGTGTTAGGTGTAGTATACATGCCTGTCTGTATGAACAGGTGTCAGCGTCAACACAGCCACACTCTCACAGGGAAGCACACACATTGCCACACTTGGCAGGGCCAGTAACACAACTCATCACTAGTGGGATTTCCACAACACAGTACTGTGCAGGTAACATATGCACAACAGGGGTCATACGGAGGTTATATGTGCAAAGGGTATGTGGAGGTGTCTGGCATCAGACAGCATTCTTCAGTATACAAGTGGGGGTTGTAGTGATTGTGAATGTGGTCATACCCATCATACACTACACACACACACAGACACGGGTGCCAGTACTGACATGCATGGCTGCACTGCTTCATGAGTATGTTGTGGTCGATAGTGCCAGATGGCTATACAAGGGTAGGTGATGGGTATACCTTGGCATCAGGACACATGACAATGGTTTGCAATGTGGCTAAGGGGTGTACTTTATGGAGTTGCCCACACAGGTGGGTATTGTATTTACCATCCAGTCACCTGGGTGACTATTGCATGTGGCCAATGCTGTGCATTTTGTGCCATGTATGTTTTCCTTAATCCATGATATGGACAGTGTCTGGGATGTGCACACCTCCTACATGCATGTACAGTGACATTTGGAAATGTACCTGGGGTGTCTGGCCCATGTTGTTTACACAGAGTGTTATCATCAGATGTGCCAGTCCTGGCCTCATGTGGTGGGAAATGGTAATGGATAGCAGGTTGACCCTGCATCTACATTGATAGCATGATACCAGTATTCTCTGGTGTCAGTGGCATCTGTCCTTGCAGGGCTTCTGTTTCAGGCATGGTATGTCTTTTGTGGGTCACATTTAATGGCACCACAGGTGTTGCAGGTGTCCAGTGGGGAACATGGGGGATGCGCACTGTTGGTATGTACATGCCTATTGGACTGGTGGACAGGGTGCCATGCCCTCTGTAGCCCACTGCAATCACACCATGGTTACTATCAGTGGGCAATATGCAGGGTATTACCAACATAGTGGCTGCTGCCTAGGCATGTGTGTATGTATGAGACATGGGTTGATAGTGTTCCCTGGGTGATACAAGGGTTGCAAACATTGTTCAGCTGGCATTGATGTCAAATTTAGGGGTATAAGTTTGCATGCCAGCCTCTTGGCTATTCCACATCTGTTATCCATGTATGGTGGAAATTATGATATATACTTGGCCCACCATATAAGACATTTGCCAAACCCACTCCACATTGAGTCCAGTTTTTACACAGTCACAGCCACCTCCACACAGGATATGAATAGCAAACACACACACACACACACACACACACACACACACACACACACACACACACACACACACTTGTCATGTCTGTGATTAGAAATCCTACCTAACTAGTATATTACACTACAGCACTACAACATTATAGGATGCACCATGGAGATTACTGGAGTACTCATTCTCCAAAGGTGTATTTCATAGTGAATGACATCAGCAGGATTGCCAAAGTAGGACATTTGAATTGTACTGAGTGTGACTAGCCTAGAATGCATTGCTCCCTACACAGACATAGAAACACACACAAAATGTCCACAGCTGGCATGTGTGGGAACAGGACCCGTAGCAGAGTTCTACATCACAATACAGCATGATGCTGTTATACGATGCACCACAGGGATTGCTGGAGTGCCAAGGAAACAAACAAATGTAGGCAGAAAACAATTTAATATATCACAGCAAAGCTTTCGGGTGAAACCCTTCTTCAATACTAATACTGGTTAGTATTGAAGAAGGGTTTCACCCGAAAGCTTTGCTGTGATATATTAAATTGTTTTCTGCCTACGTTTGTTTGTTTCCTTGGTATTGTTGGAGTGCCCACTCCTCAAAGGTGTATTACACAGTGAATGACATCAGCAGGATTGCCAAAGTAGGGCATTTGAATTGTATGGAGTGTGACTAGCATAAAATGCATTGCTCCCTACACAGACATAGAAACGCACACAAAATGTCCACAATTGCCATGTCTGAGAATAGAACCCCAACCAGAGTTCTATATCACACTACAGCATGATGCAGTTGTAGGACACACCACAGGGATTGCTGGCATCCCTTTCCCCAAAGGTGTATTTCACAGTGAATGACATCAGCAGCACTACCAAAGTAGGGCATTTGAATTGTACTGAGTGTGACTAGCCTAAAATGCATTTCTCCCTACACAGACATAGAAACACACACAAAATGCCCACAACTGCCATGTGTGGGAATAGAACCCCTGCCAGAGTTCTATCTCACACTACAGCATGATGTTGTTATAGGATGCACCAAATAAACCACAACTGGCCAGCATAATGTGAACCAAGACACTGATGAAAAATAAAAAACTCAAAAAGAGTTAAATCAAATACATGACTTTTATTTTCAAACCGGTTTCGGCTAAACTGCCTTCTTCAGTGAAAGAGTCTATGTAACATAGAAAAAATCTAATGAATATTTATATACAACCCCAACCAATGGGATACATGGTATGTTCCCGCTTCATATCATGATAACATAAACAATGAGATATTCAAAAAAATAATGAGATAGTCAAAAAAATAAAACAATTGTCAAAATGAAAAACAAGGCAAAGAGACAATTTTCAAAATAATATCATAGTAATTAAATACAATAAGTATGTATATGTATATTCCTACACATCTTATTGATAAATAAAACATACTATATGGGCATCCATGATAACTGAAGTGAACAAGAGAGATAAAGAAGATACAGAAAAAATATATACTGGAATAAACCAAGCATAATATTACCAGCAATGTAATAACAATAATTACTGAGATCATGAATGATCACTGATAATATAGTATACTAGGGTGTAACCGATCAAAACTGATGCACAAAAAACAAAAATGGAGACCAGAGCATAATTCTCATAACAAAAGACAATAAATCAAAATGTATTCAACCAGAAATATCTGGCAAACTATATCTCCTTATGAGAATGTTAAAATATTCATAATATTATGGAACAAAGACAAGATCCAAAATTATGAAAAAACAAAACATAATCATATAATTGATATACATAAGGCGTGGCACAGAATTCCATACATTAAATAACATTGTAAAAAATGTTTCACAAATGGTCATTGAGACCTGGCGGAAATAATGCCTCCAGGGTAATGATCCAATATTTCTCCTTGTGATTTAGAATACTGTGTCATCCTTGTGAATTGCTTCTGTCTCCAATGATTTTATCTGTAATCATAAATCTAAATTGAGCATTATGATGTTTCTGAGTGTGTCTGTAAAGAGCATTGGTTTCTTTTTTGTTCTTAATATCACTCTTGTGTTCATTCATACGAATTCTTAAGGACCGAGCGGTTTGTCCAACATAAAATGCTGAACATTGGCAGGTGGCCAAATATACCACCCAACTGCTGCTGCAGTTACCAAAAACCTAGCATTCAAACACTTTACTGGTGTTAGCGCTAGTGAATTGTTTAAATTTACTAACCTGTTTACAGGAACCACAATGACCACAGGGGAAAGTGCCCAACAATTCATCTCCAGACATAGTCATTTGTTTATAAATAGCTCCCCCACTTTCCTTATTCTTAAAGTGAGAGAATAAAGAACCCAAATGTTTTACCACGTCTATATGTAAAATGACACTGTGGACCTAAAAGTTGTCTGAGCTGATCATTTGCCAAAAGAATATTCCAATGTATGTTGATTATGCTTCTGATTGCATTATAATTTCTACCATAAGTCGTAACAAACCTGAGAGTTGACTGGGTTTGGTTAGTGTCCCGTGCTTTGTATTGTAATAGTGTGTTCCTATCAGCCTTGATTGACCATTCACAAGCCGTAACAATATCCTGCTGTTTGTAACCTCTATCCACAAATCTGTTGAACAAATCTAGCCTGGATCGTTCATAATCTGGTTGTGTAGAGCTTATGAGTTTAATATGCATAAATTGTGATTTGGGTATATTGCGGATGGTGTGGGGTGGTTGCATACTTGAAGCATGAAGCAATGTGTTATATTGGGGATATTTTCAATATGTCCTTGTGCTTAGGGTATGATTCATATTTCTAGATACTGTAACATCCAAAAAACTGATGGTTTGTAAATGATGTTACAGTGAAATCAATCCCCCAAACATTACCATTGAGATATTCAACAAATTCCTGTAAGTATGTAGCATCCGCACGCCACACCATCCAGCAATCATCTAAATATCTACGCCAAATGTCAATTTCTACCAGATAAATGTTGTGTAAAGAATCATATATAATGCATTCTTCAAAATATGCCATGAATAGATCTGCGTAGATTGGAGCAAAAGATGCTCCCATGGCAGTGCCCTGGAGCTGCCAATAGCATTCCCCTTGAAAATAAAAGACATTCTTGTTTAATACATGTTCCGCCATACAGATTAACAATGTATTAAACCCAGGTGGATATAATACAGACTTCTCCAACCAATACTGAAGAGCTTGTAGACCTGCCCAATGGGGTATGCTAGTGTATAAAGCTTTGACATCTAATGAGCACATAAGCCAACTGGGCTCCAATTGCGTGTCCTAAACAATCTGAAGAAATTGCATGGTGTCCTGTAGTCTTGCCCTAACCAGAATCAGTAGAGGTTTCAGATGTTGTGTTAGGAACATGAATAATGGTTCTGTCAAAGATCCAATGCCAGAAACTATGGGTCTGCCTGGAGGTTTTGAGATAGATTTGTGAATTTTGGGAAGAAGATATAGAATCTGTTTCTGTGGATCTTTAACCGTGAGATGCTGGACATTGTTCTTAGTGATAATACCCTCTTCTTCGGCTTGATTCAGAAAGGAATCAATTTATTTCTTAAATACTGGCGTTGGATCTATAGCCATACACATATAACAACTGGTGTCAGATAACTGTAACCTGCCCTCATTGAGATAATAGCTCATATTTATAACTACAACTACTCCACCTTTGTCTGCCGGTAAAATTGCAATGTTGTGATTGTTCCGTAACTGTTGCAGAGCCGTGATCTCAGAAGGTGATAAATTGTGACCCAGCTAAATGCTAAATTCCTTGTGTTGGAAATGTAGATCCCTGAGTACTGATTGTAAAAAAATAGATACGTGTTTATTCATACGAGGATGAAATTCAGATTTTAAAAATCTGAATTCATTAGATCTTTGAGAATCACTGTCACAAAAAAATAGTTTCAAATTGAGATTACGACAAAAACTGAGAACATCTGTAAACACATTATATTCATCAGAGAAAAACCCTGGTACAAAACCAAGTCCTTTATTCAACAATTGTTCTTGTTCTTGTGATAGTGTTACAACAGACAAATTTAAAACATTTTGATAAACACATTCAGTTACGTGAGAAGGTTCTGTATCAGCCCCTCTAAGGAGTTTGTTTTTGTTCCCATGCTTATGTTTATGTCCTCCCCGATGCCTTTTTCCATTTCTAAAGGGACAGACATATTGGATTTTTTGCGATTAGGTGATTCCCTATATCCAACACTATCATTATCTGTATAGGAGGAGTCCTCCCCTGATGTGCTTATGTTTGGACTTTTCCCTAGTTTTTAAGATGTATCTGGGTCTCTTTCTAGCTCTAGAAGCTGCTGTCCCCTGGTTGACATCCATAAACCTGACTGTTCTGTTAGACTCAAAGGGACGTCCTCTCTGATAGTCTGAGATGTCCCTATTGAATTTTCTAATTTTCCTTTCTCCGGTTAATTTGTCATGGTTTGCCAGCTCCTTGGACAATTTTTTGGTTGATTCTATATATGTGGACAAGGACTCAAATTTTTTGCATTCCTCACATAATGCTCGAACTTCAGTGAGGTTGATATCAACCATTCTTTCATAATATTGTGCCAATATTTTGACGAACATGATAGATGCTTGTTGTAAAGCCTCATTCCATTCATTGGTTAGTCTCTCCCCTGTGGTCATTGTGGTTCCTGTAAACAGGTTAGTAAATTTAAACAATTCACCAGTGCTAACATCAGTAAAGTGTTTGAATCCAAGATTTTTGGTAACTGCAGCAGCAGTTGGGTGGTATATTTGGCCACCTGCCAATGTTCAGCTTTTTATGTTGGACAAACCTCTCGGTCCTTAAGAATTCATATGAATGAACACAAGAGTGATATTAAGAACAAAAAAGAAACCAATGCTCTTTACAGACACACTCAGAAACATCATAATGCTCAATTTAGATTTATGATTATAGATAAAATCATTGGAGACAGAAGCAATTCACAAGGATGGCACAGTATTCAAAATCACAAGGAGAAATATTGGATTATTACCCTGGGAGCATTATTTCCGCCAGGTCTCAATGACCATTTGTGAAACATTTTTTACAATGTTATTTAATGTATGGAATTCTGTGTCACGCCTTATGTATATCAATTATATGATTATGTTTTGTTTTTTCATAATTTTGGATCTTGTCTTTGTTCCATAATATTATGAATATTTTAACATTCTCATAAGGAGATATAGTTTGCCAGATATTTCTGGTTGAATACATTTTGATTTATTGTCTTTTGTTATGAGAATTATGCTCTGGTCTCCATTTTTTTTTTGTGCATCAGTTTTGATCGATTACACCCTAGTATACTATATTATCAGTAATCATTCATGATCTCAGTAATTATTGTTATTACATTGCTGGTAATATTATGGTTGATTTATTCCATTATATATTTTTTTCTGTATCTTCTTTATCTATCTTGTTCACTTCAGTTATCATGGATGCCCATATAGTATTTTTTATTTATCAATAAGATGTGTAGGAATATACATATACATACTTACTGTATTTAATTACTATGATATTATTTTGAAAATTGTCTCTTTGCCTTGTTTTTCGTTTTGACAATTGTTTTATTTTTTTTGACTATCTCATTATTTTTTTGAATATCTCATTGTTTATGTTATCATGATAAGAAGCGGGAACATACCATGTATCCCATTGGTTGGGGTTGTATATAAATATTCATTAGATTTTTTCTATGTTACATAGACTCTTTCACTGAAGAAGGCAGTTTAGCCGAAACCGGTTTGAAAATAAAGGTCATGTATTTGATTTAACTCTTTTTGAGTTTTTTATTTTTCATCAGTGTCTTGGTTCACATTATGCTGGCCAATTGTGGTTTATTTGGTATGTTCGGGCCATGCATACCCCACGTGCAAAGAATTGTGTTTTGTTATAGGATGCACCACAGGCAATGCTGGAGTGTCCTCTCCCCAAAGGTGTATTTCACAGTGAATGACATCAGCAGGATTGCCAAAGTAGAGCATTTGAATTGTACTGAGTGTGACTAGCCTAAAATGCATCGCCCCCTACACAGACATAGAAACACACACAAAACATCCACAACTGCTGTATGGGAAAATAGAACCCCTACCAGAAGTTCTATATCAAACTACAACATGATGCTGTTACAGGAGAAACCAAAGGGATTGCTAGAGTACCCCTTCCCAAAGGTGTATTTCACAGTGAATGACATCAGCAGGATTGCCAAAGTAGGGCATTTGAATTGTACTGAGTGTGACTAGCCAAAATACATTGCTCTCTACAAACACACAATTGTCTGGGATTACAATTCCTACCTATTTTATCACACTACAACTGTATCCAGTTATTGAATGTGCTATGGAGATTACTGGGCTTCAATCTTCCCAGAGATGTATTTCTAGGTGGATGACATCAGCAGCCTTACCAAAGTAGAGCATTTGAATTGTAGGGAGTGTGACTACCCTAAAAAGCATTGTGCTCTACACAGATTGACACACACAAATGCACACACACTTGTTAAGTCTGAAATTAGAACTCCTAACTATTTTATCACATTACATCAGTACGCAGTTATGGGATTTGCTATGGAGATTACTAGACTGTGACCTTCCCAGAGATGTATTTCTAGGTGTATGACATCAGCAGCCTTACCAAAGTAGAGCATTTGAATTGTAGAGAGTGTGAATACCCTAAAGTGCATTGCTCTCTACCCAGAGACAGACACTCACACACAGTTGCCATGTCTGGGATTGGAATTCCTATCTAACTAGTTTATCACACTACAGCAGTATGCAGTTATAGGACGTGCCATGGGGATTACTAGGCTACAACTCTCCCAAAGGTATATTTCACAGTGGATGACCTCAGCAGGCTTGTCATAATAGGGCTATGGGGATGGCAGTTTGTGTGCATGGGCCATAACCCATTCATCTAGAGGTTGACACACCACATGTGGGCACACATAGGGTCATATTTCACAGGTACGTGTATACAGCTGCTAGATGACTACTGTATAGTCATGTTGCACATCTAGCACTTGCACCACATAGTCTGTAATGTTGACAGATACTGGTGGCCAGTATCTACAGTGTGTGAAATCTCAACCTCATGTGGTTGTGGCCCTTTGGCTGTGTGCTGGGTGGGACAGGCCTGGATGGCTCCTTGTCACAGTCACCGTCTTCCACACATCTATGTACGTCTACCTTTGGCTTATTATAGTGTGTTGTCCTTAGATATATATCTGTATTCCTATCCAGTGTGTGTGTGCAAAGCATGAGTGGTGCATACTGAGGAGTTTCTACACTAACATCTGCGACTGCCAGATATGTCTGGTCCACTGGTGTTTGCAGACATGAACGTCATTTGTTTAAGTGTGTGAGCATTCCCAGTATGACCTTTCAGTATGTTGTTGACTGACATTGCCTTCATTTCTCTGTGTGTGTGAGCATGCCCAGTAAGCCCATCTGTATTGAATGTGTGGATCGAGTCCAGGTAGTTTGTACTGCAGTGCAGACCTTTGTGTTGTACACCTACAGGTAGCATACTGTTTCTGCAGGGTATCCGTTGATCATTTGGCATTGACTGTTACTACATTTCTACATAGGATGGGGCGGGGCACACCTGACTATTTCTACATTTCTACACAGGATTGGGGGGGCACACCTGACTGTTACTACATTTCTATGTAGGATGGGGGGGCACATCTGACTATAACTACATTTCTATACAGGATTGGGGGGGGGCACACTTGACTGTTACTACATTTCTACGTAGGATGAGGGGCTCATCTGACTGTTTCTACATTTCTACACAGGATTGGGGGGGCGCACCTGACTGTTACTACATTTCTACATAGGATATGGGGGTACACCTGACTATTTCTACATTTCTTCACAGGATTGGGGGGGGCACACCTGACTGTTACTACATTAGTACATAGGATGGGGGGACACACCTGAGTATTTCTACATATCTACACAGGATTGGGGGGCACACCTGACTGTTATTACATTACTATGTAGGATGGGGGGGCACACCTGACACTTGTACACATTTGTTTTGACTGTACTGGTATGTCAGGTACTCCATTTCATTCTGTATTCTAAGCTATCATGCTGACTAGATGCATACAAGTGTACTACAGATTTTAGCTTTGATTTACCTACATATTAGTTTCTGACTTCCTATCCTTAAGAACTAACGTCCCACTGCCTGACCTGCTGTGGTCTGTCTGTGTAGGCCTGGGGGGAAGGTTACCCATAGGCATCATTCAGAGCCCATATCACAGCCTTTGTCTGTGTTTGTCTACAACACTCCTGCTGGCTATGACTGTTGTTGGGTATGTGAACCCTTCTGACTGGCATGTGTGAGTCACTTACCTAGTTGGTGTCCCAGTATTGAGGGTGGTGCTGCAGGGTTGCCTATGTCGAATGCACATAGTACACTCCCTACACATGGTTGAGCACAGGTAGTGTCATGTTTGGCATCCATTTTACTGTATGTGAGAGTCAGAGAGAGGTGATATTCTCTGGGTCCCTTTTGTGTCAGTATATATGCTATGCATTGCCTCTTTGCCAAGGCCAGGGCATACTGGGTATGCCTCCTTCTGCCAACTGGGGCAGGCTCAGGTTGTTCCTCCTCTAAGTCACTCTGCACCTGTGCAGGCCTTGGCAATGGTGGGGGGCTGTGTGGCTCTGCCCTGTCCTGTTCCTGCTGCAGCTGTTTCCACAGAATCATATTGTGTAGCATGGCACATACGATGACAATTTGGGGACATGTAGCTGGTGAGTACTGCAAGGCTCCACTGGATGTGTCTGGGCACTGGAACCATGACTTGAACATCCCAAACACATGCTCTACTATAATTCTGGTCTGTGCGTGTGCTTCATTATGGAGTACTTGTTCGGGTGTGTGTGCATTTTTGATGGGTGTCATCAGCCACGGCTCCAGTGCGTATCCAGCATCCCCCACTAGCTGACTGTGAGGGATGTCCCCACTGACAAATCTCTGTTACAGCTGTGTCAGATGCCAGATGTGGGAATTGTGATAGCTTCCAGGGCAGCCATCACACACATTCATTATTATGCCCTGGGCATCGCACACGTCCTGGCAGTTGATGGAGGGGAAGCCCTTGCGGTTGATGTAGACCCTACCCTGGTCACCAGATGGTGCTTTGATGCATATGTGCATGCAGTCTATAGCACTCACTACCTCAGAGTATTCTGCTATTTGGTGGAACAGTTGCATATTGCTGGCCAAAGCCTCATGGGTGTTGGGGAAATATACGTGTTCACTGACATGTGTTAACATGGCATCCAGGAACTGGTGGAGTACCCTGGATGCTGATGCCTGTGAGATCCCTATCATATCCCCAGTTGGCCTTTGGAAAGTACCTGTAGCTAGTATTCTTAGGCCTACACATACCTTGGTATCCACTGCAATGGGTTCCCCTCTGTTTGTTCTATGTGTCAGGCGTGGCTGGCACAGCTCAACAATTTGCTGTAGGAGGTCCCTGTTCACCCTATAGTGCTCCACTATCTCCAGCTCATGTAGCCCCTGGTAGGTTACCCTGAGTTTGTACACTCTTCTCTGTCTCCTCACTGTGGGTTGGTCGACAGCATTCACAACCTCACCACAATCAGCCTCTTCTACAAGTTGTTGTATGATAGCTATTGCAGCCCCTATCCTTTTGTTGTTTTGATTGTTTAATGTTCCCCGCTTGTTTACACCAGTGGTGTACAGTGTGGGAAAAACCAGAGGGGAAGGTGTTTGCATAGTTTATAGTAGTGTTCTGGGCTGGGCTGCTGCCTTTGTAATTGGCTGATTTTGATACATTTCACCTGCCAGTTATGCTAGTTCTCCTAGATTACCTTCCTACTGCTGTTTTCCCTTCCCATTGCCTTCCGGTTTAAGCCCAGGGGTGTGCTGCCTAAACACAGTACTCAAATGCACACAGAGCTGCTATTTCCATGTTTAACTTTTTTTTAAAACCTTTAAAACTGATTAGGCAATGTAAAGAGTGCTAGGCAGAGTCAGACACACCCCCTTGCTTTGCTGTGCTTAGCTAGGAGCAAACCTGAGCCACAGGGCTCCAATCTGCTTACACTATGCCTGACACACTCCCCCATGATGTCAGCTAACTCCTAGGCTTGCGCCAAGCTATTCCTACTCTTACACTGTTGGGACCTGACTAGCATGCTGGGGAAAACTGGGATTCACTATCATTCCCCTCATTTGCATAGGATTGCCTGCTAATGTATAGTTACATGTCTCACACTGAGCCTCTCCCTTAGCAACCATTACTCACTGGCCATGTTGCCTTCTGCCTGCCATTGACTTTCATGGCAGAATAGTGACTTTAGTTAGAATGCTTATTTTAGGTTTATTTTATTATTTTCCCCCGATTCCATTTGTGTGCCTTTGCTCTATACTTAAACAGCCGAGATCGGCTAAAAAAAAATAAAAGTTGTTTTTTTAATTTTTTACACTTTTTGCAATCCCAATGGCCTTATACTTGGCCATTGGCCTGCTTTCTGACTGATATGCAGCCTTTATTTGGAGCTATCACAGCTCCAGTTTGGATTTCGCAGAGATGTACTGCAGATTGCACTAGTCCTGCCTGGCCAAAGCTTCCTGGATCGCATATTCACCTCATTTGCATGGATTTCTCCTGCAAATGGGGTGATTTGCATACAGGGGTTTAGTCCGTGCAGGACTAGTGCAGGAGCACTCGTGCTCGCCCCTGCATGCTGTTCCTGGATCACATGGCAGTCATATTGCCTGCTAGAGCTCCTGCACTAATCCTGCATGCCATGCAAGGCATGCAGAATCTGGGGGATTATTTCATTCTTAACTTAGATTCCTGAATTTTTAGACTTGAAAGAGGGACTTTCAATTGGAATTGAAAGGGCACATAGTGCACTGAGGAAACCTGCTTCTAACTCAGCAAATACTCCACCTAGATCCATAGTTATTAAATTTCTTTCATTTCTGGACAAGGAACTAATATTAAAATCTGCTTGGAGAAAATCACCCTTAAAATACAATCAAAGCCTAATAAGGTTTGGCAATGATTATTCTTTGAGAAGGGTCTGTATTAGATGAGTGACTGTTCCGATGTTCGAATCATAGATGGTCGACATCATATGATCGAATGTTGGAAATGTCGAAGGTGAAAGTCAATGGCTTTTCACGTGCAGAATGGGAAAATTTCCTTTTCTGCACTGAAGTGCGTTCTCGGACTTGCTATATTTAAGTAGGGGGTGTGGGGGGTGCTTGCCCCCTGCTAAGAGCGGTAAGGTAAGGTTTTTTTTAATTTTACTTTATTATATAGTCGATGTTTCGAACTTCACTCATATGAGTTTGCTCATGTGAGGTTCGAAGTTTTGAAACTTCGATTATATAATATAGACCCTTTGACAATACTAGAACAAAGGAAAAAAGTCTGACCAATAATAAAACTGTTGAAACAAAACAATATTAAAGCACAGCTGGCCTTTCCAGACAAGATAAAAATTACTTTTTCCAGTGAGATGAGAACCTTTAATAACTTAGAAGAAGCTACTATATTCATCAAAAACAACAAACAGAATAAATGGAATGGATGGCCCCTACTCTTAAAAGAATAAAAGAAACAAATCATTGGACTGATGCTAGAAAGAAGAAATTATTCCAAGAATAGCTGTCCCAAAAAAATAACTCTTACAACTGCATCTCTCAAAGTATCAGCTGATTGGTACATCACTTGTCATCTGTTTTTATTAAAAAAAGGACGGTTTCTTAAACAACTGAGAAACAGTAATGATTTAGTCAGAATGTTCAAAGAGTCCAGTAATTCTTCACAAACAAAGGTAGGTCAAGCTGTCAAGATGAGTTACTATTTACATTATACATAAGTCAAACAAAGCAAAATATAATATAAATGTAGAAGTTTCTATTTCCCTACTTGAACTCAATGAAGACTTACTTGTTCATTTTTTTATTGTTTTTACTTATAATAATTTAAGTAATTAATTAACTAATTCAACAAGGTACCATTCATCAGAGTTTAGACTCAAATGTAACAAATTAACATCATATATAATACCAGTAACAGTAGAGTGTTTTGAAAAAAAAAATGCTGTCATGGAGACTAATGCCTTCTTCAGTTAAAATATGATTTAGAAATGTCATGTATATCCTGGTTGAATAATAATAGCAAGCTCTTAGTGCAAATGTCAGCATTATTATGTCTAAATATAGTTAATATCAATTATGGCAGGTATCACAGCTACAAGTGCTGTTTGATCAATCCTGATATGGTGTGTGTGGATGCAGCTGTGTCTGGCAGCTAGTAGAAATGTCATTATTATTCTGTCTAAACATAGTTAATATCAATTATGGGAGATGTCATAGCTTCAAGTGCTGTTTGATTAAGCCTGAGATGGTGTGTGTGGATGCAGCTGTGTCTGGCAGCTGTTGTATATTTCCATTTTTGTCTCCAGGATTTAATTTAATATAAACACATACAAAAGAGTGTAGCTTAAAAAATTAAATATTTTACTAACATTCCATATCACACAAACTACAAGTGGTTTTGTATCAATTCAAAATTTATATATCAATACATCTTATAATAACTGCAAAAAAGGTTTAATAGAAATGAATTCATTAATACCAGGGAATTTTGTGGCATTAGTTATCATCTGCCACATACTTTCCCTTTTCGCAAGGAGTGCTTTGAAATTACCACCCCGTGGTGTGATAACTACCTGATCAATTATGGCAAATCTAAATGTATGGGTATCACCATGTTGTATGTGTTTGTATGCGTTTATATTAAATTTTATATACATATGATTGTTTATGACATTATTATTCTCACTTTGAGCAGTATTTATTCAGTGCAGTTTGATTTTCAGTATTTTTTCAGGCAGAGTTGTATTTATAGCTAATACATTATGTATACATCAAATATATTATGTACATTTTACAGCTTTTACATTTTACAGTTTTTATATATTAGTACAGTCAATTTATTTATTACAATTTTGGCATTTAATGTTATTATTAAATATTGTATTTTTATTGTGTATATAATTCTCATTTATCGGAGGAAAAGTATTTTATTATGGTGTTTAAATATTACTTGCATTGGCACTTTAATAGGAAGTGATTATTTAATTATCAATGAATTCTGGCACCAAAAAGTTTTTAAATACATTCCTTATTTTGATGTTTAGTGGTCTGAAGAAGTCTGCTTTGCAGATAAAAGAGCTTACCACATTGTACAGAGTACTTCAATAAATTGTGTTTTTTCATTCCTTGTTCCGAGTCCATTCACGTTTTGGTTGCTAACCTAGCAGAGACTATTTTCAGTCTCATTGTTGCGATAACATTTATTAATTTACATTTATTTCACAAAAACATTTTAGTATGCCTGACCAAAACATTACTTTATTGGCACTCAAAGTATAAAACTGATAATTCACTTTAAAAGCTCAAACATATACTTTATAGTTATCAGAGGAAAATGTTTAATAGTCACAATAAAACAAAAAAATACATAGTCTAAATAACCTAAGATAGATTTAACTTTAAGCCATTGGTATTTAAAGATAATAAACAATCATAGCAAGAGATCAAATCTACTGAAATATTTAAAATTGAACAAAGCACAAATTGTCTTCCTTCAAAAAACTCATTTCAAAATAAATGACAATTGCAAATGGAATCCTAAGGAATATATGATATTGGCACAATCCACTTATAAGACAAAGACTTATAAAAGGGGTAACAAATTTATGGAAAGCAAATGTGATTAAACCAGAAATTATTTATAAGTATGAAGATAAAGAAGGCCTTATGGCATTAGTAATAGTTAAATATAATAACAGAATATGGACACTAGCTAATCTATACTGGTTCCTATGCATTGGAACAGGAACTGTTAAAAAAAAAAAACTTGGATTTCATTTCCAATAATTATAAAGGCAACTTAATATTAGGAGGAGATTTTAACTGTATATTTGATATTCTGAAACTACAAACAAAAGACTGCTGCATACATCTGCTGTATCAAAAGCTTTAAACTAGTGGGTAGAATAATTTTATCTTGTAGATACTTTCAAACTTAAAGAAGATAAATCTTTGTTGTTTTCTCATCAAGATCACAGATTTGGTACCCAAACTAGAATAGATAAAATATTTGCTGCCCATGAATTACACTCTAAAATCATTAATTTCTCAATCGCTCCCTGCCATTTTTCAGACCACAATTCATTGATACTAAAACTTCAAAATGGGTATAAACCATTAACCTTTAATTCCAGAATTCAGCATATATAACTAAAATTAAAGAGTTCAAACCCTGGTTATTATCTGAACTACAGTTCTTCTTAGATATTAATTACACCACAGAGATAATTAAAATAATTATATGGGACTTATTAAAAGCTTACATATATGGTAAAACCCTAACTTGGTATAAAAAAATCAGAGAATGGGATTCTGAATTATTAGATCTACATTCCAAACTTTTGTCAGTAAAAGCTGAAAAAAATCTAAATCATTTGGAGATGAAAAAGAAAGTAGAAGTATTAAACAATAAATACAATGAAATTCTAGTACATAAAACTAATTTAGCTTAAGAAAAACTAAAAATTAATACCTTGGCCAATTCTCCAAAATGTCTACATAATTTTTCCACAAGAATCAGAATACAATCAAAAGCTAATGACATTAAAATTACCTTCCATGAAAAGAAAGGGAAAAAATGTCTGGGATATAGGTGACATTCTTGATGCCTATAAAAATCACTATATGGAACATTTCCAAAAAGAAAATATACATATCGATCAATTAAATCTAGACAAAAAATGTTTTAATGTACAAAAAAATACCAGAAAATTTAAAACCAGATCTGCAATCACCCATATCCTACAAAGAAATTACAGATGCAATAAAAGATGGTAAAAATAATAACGCTCCAGGTATAGATGGCATAATTATGGAAATATATCAACTTTTTTCTTCAAAGTTACTATCCCTCTTCCATAAAACTCTATTTGAAATTCAGTCACAAGCTTTAATACCACCCTCTTGGAGATATTCCTTAATCACACCAATCCTAAAGGAAAATAAGTCCCCAAACCTCTGTACCTCATATAGACCTATATCATTATTAAATAATGACTATAAGATATTTATGACAATATTAACTAACAGAATGAAAATACCACTATCCAAAACAATAAACAATGATCAGACTAGATTTTTATATCATAGACACACAAATGACAATATTAAAAGGATAATTTCTCTTATAAATTATGTTAATAAAGAAAATAAAGTAACACTCATAATTGGCTTAGGTATAGAGAAAGCTGATTCCCTAAATTGGGACTATTTATTCAAAATCCTAATGTATTTGAATTTCCTGCATACTTTGTTCATCTCCTAAAGAATATATATATATATATATATATATATATATATATATATATATATATATATATATATATATATATATACATACAAATAATTTTGTGTATGTCAAGTTAGGTTCTTTTACCTCTGAATACATACATATAACAAAAGGCGTTAAACAAGGATGTCCCATGTCACCGATTCTATTTGCTCTGGCTATTGAAATATTGGCAGATTCAATTCTTAACAATGTAAAAATCAAAGGAATAGATTGTTTATGAACCTGGATATACTGCTCAGACAAGCTCCACGTGGGTTTACAGAGTGGTCCTAGCAGCAAGGAACTCGAAAAAGCGAATACCTTCTGGATTTAAGTATATTTGCTTTTTTTCCACTGGAAATAGCTTCTGCTGCTTACTTTAAACTAGCCTGAACTGTTTTTTTTTCTGATTACTGCATTTATTTTTAAATCTGCACTTAAAGTTACATTTAGTCTAATTTAATCGAAAGTTTGCTTGTTTGTTTGTTTAATTTAACTGTGGAGGCTGCCCACTAAAGTGTGCTAGCCTGTGTAACTAATTTATCACTGTCTCTGCATTTTCTGTGTATTTCTAGAAAAAAAACAAAAAAACAAAAAAATAATCCTTGTTTTCCCACCTTTCTTGACTAGTTTAGACCAGTATACAGGCATTGCTGTATTCTGGGATGTGGTGTAGTTCCTGTGTTGTCCATTACCTTACTTGGATAGAAGGAAGTTTCTTTGCTCACCAGTGGGAGTGGGGAGCCTTGAGCAGCCTACCTGTCCTTGGGGGAAGTGACCTCAGCACAAGAAGCTGTAGTAATTGGTTGTTTGGGACCATTCCTAGCTCTTTTGTAGTTCACTGCTTAAAATCCACCTCTGGTCATTTTTTTCTGGCTATACTGCTCAGAGAAGCTCCACGTGGGTTTACAGAGTGGTCCTAGCAGCAAAGAACTCGAAAAAGCGACTACCTTCTGGATTTAAGTATATTTGCTTTTTTTTCACTGGAAATAGCTTCTGTTGCTTACTTTAAACTAGCCTGAACTGTTTTTTTTTCTGATTACTGCATTTATTTTTTAAATCTGCACTTAAAGTTACATTTAGTTGAATTTAATCGAAAGTTTGCTTGTTTGTTTGTTTAATTTAACTGTGGAGGCTGCTCACTAAAGTGTGCTAGCCTGTGTAACTAATTTATCACTGTCTCTGCATTTTCTGTGTATTTCTACAAAAAAAAAAAAACAAAAAAATACTCCTTGTTTTCCCGCCGTTCTCGACTAGTTTAGACCAGTATACAGGCATTGCTGTATTCTGGGCTGTGGTGTAGTTCCTGTGTTGTCCATTACCTTACTTGGATAGATGGAAGTTTCTTTGCTCACCAGTGGGAGTGGGGAGCCTTGAGCAGCCTACCTGTCCTTGGGGGAAGTGACCTCAGCACAAGAAGCTGTAGTAATTGGTTGTTTGGGACCGTTCCTAGCTCTTTTGTAGTTCACTGCTTAAAATCCGCCTCTGGGCGTTTTTTTTTCTGGCTATACTTCTCAGACAAGCTCCACGTGGGTTTACAGAGTGGTCCTAGCAGCAATGAACTCGAAAAAGCGACTACCTTCTGGATTTAAGTATATTTGCTTTTTTTTCCACTGGAAATAGCTTCTGTTGCTTACTTTAAACTAGCCTGAACTGTTTTTTTCTGATTACTGCATTTATTTTTAAATCTGCACATAAAGTTACATTTAGTCGAATTTAATCGAAAGTTTGCTTGTTTGTTTGTTTAATTTAACTGTGGAGGCTGCCCACTAAAGTGTGCTAGCCTGTGTAACTAATTTATCACTGTCTCTGCATTTTCTGTGTATTTCTAGAAAAAAAAACAAAAAACCAAAAAAATATTCCTTGTTTTCCCGCCTTTCTCGACTAGTTTAGACCAGTATACAGGCATTGCTGTATTCTGGGATGTGGTGTAGTTCCTGTGTTGTCCATTACCTTACTTGGATAGAAGGAAGTTTCTTTGCTCACCAGTGGGAGTGGGGAGCCTTGAGCAGCCTACCTGTCCTTGGGGGAAGTGACCTCAGCACAAGAAGCTGTAGTAATTGATTGTTTGGGACCATTCCTAGCTCTTTTGTAGTTCACTGCTTAAAATCTGCCTTTGCACGGTAAACAAGGTTAAACTTTTTCTGGCTCCGCCAAGTCTGCTCTTCAATTTTTCCCTTAGAACTGTTCTACTTGCAATCTAAACAGCCTATACTCTATCTGAAAAGCTCAGCACTTGCTCCTAAAGCATTTTTATACATGTAAAGCACTCTTAAACAAAAGAAAGTACTTCATTCACCTAAATTCTGTTGAGTACACATCTCCCTATAGGTCCTTTCTGACTCAGTTACACAGCAATCTTTTTCACTATTTCTAGCATGTCGAAGGGTCGGTTGCTGGCGTCCTCTCCTCTTCAGCTGGTGAATCTGGGAATCTTGAGGCAATGTTACAATTGCCTCATGTACACAGACAACCCTCTCCTCCTCCCAACAAATACAAATATATGCGAGATGCAACTATATAGCCAAACTGGAGGCTGAGCTCTCTCAATTCAGTACTGGCAAGACCAGTCAGGAGGAGAAGGTAACCACGCACACCACAAACCCAGTCTCACATAGAACTATCACAACAGCAAACCAAACACATAAACACACAAAAACATACCTGGAGGCACTGATTAAAAATCTACCAAAACAACAGAGGCCTCCAAAGCAGACACCCAAGCAACCACCACCTCAAGACATAGCACATGCAACACATAGTTCACAAAGTCAGTGTGCTAAACAGTCACAGCCCTTAAGGCCAAACAACATGCCAGACACACTTGTAATAGGTGACTCCATAGTCAGACACACTGACGTCCTACTCACCAGACTGAACAAGGAAAAGGTCACAGTAAGCTGCCTGTCGGGAGCTAGAATCCGCCACATAACACAAGCACTCAGGTCACTCCACAGCAAGTACAAATATGACTCAGTCATTGTACATGCCGGTGTGAACGACCTGAGACGTACCTCCCTGAACTACATGAAAAGAGACATAGAGGAGCTCTCTGATTATGTAGCCCAGGCCGGTATGACCCTGACCCTGAGCAGCATCTTACCCTCACCAAGAATGATGCCACAGTACAAAGACAAAATGATCAGTTTTAACAATTGGCTTAATTACTTGTGTCATTCTAAGGGGATCCAATGTCTGTCTGTTTGGGATGACATGCTTGACAAGCCATGCTGCTTCGCAAGGGATGGCTTGAACCTGGCACCCCTGGGCTTCCAGATATTGGCCAAGGCTCTTGCCACCCCCGTAGTGCCTTTTTTAGGCAAGGCTCAAATGACAAACCTACCTCCCTAGAAAACACAAGTGGAAAAAACTAAGGGTAATGCTGCTCAATGCCAGAAGTCTAAACCTCAAGATGCACACCCTCGAAGCCCTCCTCAGTATGGAGAACATCTATGTCTGTGCAGTGACTGAAACCTGGTTCAAGGCTCCTGAGAGCACCCCAGCACTATCAGGTTTTACCTCATATCATGCTTTCTGGACCCAAAACATGGACAGAACCACAAAAGGAGGGGGAGTATCCATTTTCATTAAAGATACCCACACCTCCAGGTTAGTGGCAACGCACGAAGCATCGGAGACTATCCAGGTGCAACTAACCATAGGCAAAACTGCCTTACAGTTTGTAGCATGCTACAGACCATCCTCTCAAACTCAGGAACCCCACACAGCCTTCCTGAAGACACTGGAGAGTATGAGTGTCTCTCTAAATACCATCATTTTGGGAGACTTCAACTACCCAAACATAGACTGGGAACATTACTCAAGCCCCAACA
This sequence comes from Protopterus annectens, assembly GCF_019279795.1. Lineage (NCBI taxonomy): Eukaryota > Metazoa > Chordata > Ceratodontiformes > Protopteridae > Protopterus > Protopterus annectens. Next base: position 357,486,625 of record NC_056739.1, read on the forward strand.
CCCTAGCCCAAAGGTTCCTAGAATTCATAAACTCAAATGCAATGGAACAACTAGTCACCATTCCCACAAGAGGAGACAATATACTAGACCTGATCATCACAAACATGGGGACAAAATGCTCCACACCGGAAGTATATCCCTCTTTGGTAAGATCAGACCATAAATTAATCTCACTGGATATCCACATCCCGCCCCCACCCCCTGCACAAAAGACCACAGTGAAGAACTTCTCAAAAGCAAACTTCACACTTCTTAAGACTGAAGTGGTATCCTTCAAGGCCCCTGGGCCAGTGGAAACCACAATCCACACTGCTGAATCCTTTGCAAATGCCTTCTATGGGCACCTTCAAGAATGCATGGATCATGCAATCCCAAATAAAATCAAGACCCATTCCCCCAAAGGCAGGCACCCGGTCTGATGGACCCCAGCCATAAACAAACTTTACAACAGGAGGAGGAAGCTACTACATGACAGAGCAAAATCCCTAAAAGGGAAGGCGTCTCTGATCAGTACTAGCAAAAAACTACGATCACTCATAAAATCATCCAAGGCCAACTTTGAGAGAAAAATCGCAAAAGACACAAAAGACAATCACAAGGCCTTCTTTAGCTATGTTAGAAACCTGGGTGGAAACTCCCAGATATGCTCAGAGTTACTCCAAAATTACACAAAATACACTGAACCCACTGACATTGCCAACATTCTGGCAGACAGGTTCAGTGCAAATTTCTCCTCCCCCTCCCCCCCAAAAGGAGAAATAGCTATCCCAGCAGAGTGTAGCCTCCCTAACATCTCAGATGCCCAGGTGAGAGCCGCCCTCTCTAAAGCTAAAAACACAGCATCAATGGGACCGGATGGTGTCCCGGGCTGTGTGCTACATGAACTCCAAGAGGAACTAAACCCACACATAAGGCTGCTGTTTAATCTTAGCCTTACTACAGGATCCGTACCCAAAGAGTGGCGTACGGCAACAGTAGTCCCACTTCACAAAGGCGGTGCTTCTACGGACCCTGGAAATTACTGCCCCATAAGCTTGACAAGCCTGGTCTGCAAAGCAATGGAGAGGATCATTATGGAACTCATAAACAAAGACATTGGGGACCTACAGACATTGGATCCTACCCAATTTGGCTTTGTCAAGGGCAGATCCTGCCTTTTGAACTTGGTCGACTTTTATGAAACAGTCACTAAGGCCATTGATAAGGGTAAGGCAGTTCACACAGCCTACCTTGACCTTGCAAAAGCCTTTGACACAATACCCCACTCGGGCATCATAGACAAACTCACCAGCTTAAATGTAAACCCATATGTCACAAGATGGGTTGCAAACTGGCTCAAGGACAGAACCCACAGGGTCAGAGTTGCTGGAGCTATGTCAGACTCTAAGCCAGTCACAAGTGGTGTCCCACAGGGCTCAGTCCTGGGACCCCTCTTGTTCCGCATTTATTTCTCCGAGGTACAGGCAAACATAGGAGGATTGTGGCTGACAAAGTTCACAGATGACTGCAAACTGGGCACCATAATTGATACTCCAGCGGACACAAACATCCTTCAAAGAGGCCTCATAGAAACGGATAATTGGTGCCAGAGCCATGGCTATAAGTTGAACGCCAAAAAATGTATAGTCATACCCTTTGGGAAAAACAAGGTACCGACAAATTACCACATAGGCGGAAATCCATTAAGTACGGAAGAGGTAATCAGGGACCTAGGGACCCAGGTTGACAGTAACCTCTCATTTGACACTCACATTGCCAAATGGTTAGGAAGACCTTCTATATTGCCCACCTTATCATGAAGGGTTTCACATCTCGATCAAGAGAGGTCATTGTGCCCCTGTACTCTTCTCTTATCAGGCCAATGATTGAGTACAATGCCCCATTTGGGATGTATCTCACCCGACACCTGCAGCAGTTGGAAAGACCCCAAAAGTTCCTCACCAAGAGGATAAAGGGTCTTAAACATATGTCATATGCTGCCCGACTGAAAAAACTCCAGCTCTATTCAGTCGCATACCGCCTACTCATAGGTGATCTGTGCCTGACGTACAAGGCCATGTCCAATCCTGAATTAATGGACATGCTCCACCTCAGAAAATCCAAATCCATCAGAGCCATGAGAACAAGTGACTTAAACCTCAACACAGAAATAAATAGGACATGCTGGAGGGACAGATTCATAACCCAGAGGCTTCCTACACTCTGGAACAGAATCCCAGTCCATGTTAGGCAGAGCCCCTCACTGACTCTATTCAAGAGAAATCTCGACGAGTGGATGGGAGATCGTAGGTTTACCCCAGGGGTCATCTCTGTGTCACTACTAGACAGAGGCATAGTAAACTAAACCCTAAAAGGGTGTAGTGTTCTCATCCTAAGGGGTGGTGTAAGCCACATACACTCTGGCTAGGCTTATAAATGCCTTAGGGCAGATAGCCTAGTATGAACCTATGAACCTATGAACAATACAATTCTAAAGTAATGCTATTTGCTGATGACATATTACTAACATTATCTAATACAAAAGAGACATTAGAAGAATTAGATATATTAATTGACAAAATTCACATGACTTCAGGATTCCATTTCAATAAATCAAAATAAAAATTTTTATTTTTAAATAAAAAAAACAGAACTGCAGACTAAGGGGGATCACATCATAGGGAAACAAGAATCTACCTTAAAATATCTAGGAATTGAGTTATGCAAGGATAATAATGAATTAGTCTCAAAAAGCTACAATAATATCATCAATGCAATTAAAATTTCTGTGGAAAATTTGAACAAAATAATATTAACATTTGATGATAGACTACAGTTAATAAAAATGGTTTTACTGCCCAAGATCCTATATATAGCCTTGGCAATGCAACTGTTACCAGAAAGGAATGTACTTAAAGAAATAAAGTCATGCCTAATAACATTTTTATGGCTTCCCAAAAGAAACAGAATAGCTTTAATACATCATATCAGACCATGGAAACAGGGAGGATTAAACTTTCCTGATATAGAAACATATATAAAAGCATCAATATCTAAAACAATCTCAGATTAGATAAGTTCAAATTACCCTGCAAATTGGACAGAATTACTAACTGTAATATCAATAAATTAATTTTATTTACAAAAAAATTTCAAATAACAGATAAAAACAATTTGCCATAGCACATATTATGTATGTATCAGTATGCAATATCACATAAATAAACCCACTAAAACTCATATGATTAATTATTACATTGACTCATTTAGGAAAATTAGTAATGCAAATATAGATTTAAAAATCTGGTTTGATCTTTTAACACTATTTATAGTCACAAAGAACTTTCCCCATAAATTATATAAAGAAATGATTAATTCTTGGGAACAGAAAGGATTTGTTTGTTGGGTCCAATGTATCAAAGAACTAAAAGTTTTAGATATGCAAGTAATTAAAAACAACATACAAAATTCCACAGCAGGACTGGCTAACTTTGCAGAGAATTCTATCATATTCACAAGATTTAAGTAGAATAATTTACAATTTTTCATTTAATAAAATACCTAAATTTACTAAATACATATATGAATTCATATTTAATGACTTTGACATGGGAAACAGTATTTGAAAATTTTACAAAATATTGATAAACTATAAAACAACACACAAAATCTCATATTGGAAATATATAACAAAAGGACACTCATTACAGTTAACTGAAGATATTAAAACAAATATCTTATTATCGATAAAATATAGACCCTTTGCACAATACTGGAAAGTTTTTTAATTGGAAATGCTTACACAGAGCATTCTTAACCCCAGATAGAATCAGTAAAATTAGTTCTTCCATAAAAGGAATATGTTGGAGATGTGGGCAAGTACACAATGTAGATTAAAACATTTTCTTTGATTGTGTTAAAATTAAGCCATTTTGGAATGGAATTAATAACTTTCTACAAGCTTTATTTAATCATTTTATTTAACTAAAGCTCTTGCATTATTAAATGTGAATGAAGGTCCTCATTTCAATAGATCAAACATATATCTAGTATGGACTATGCTTGCAATTTCAAGGAAGTATATAACAAGAAGATGGAATACAAACGCAATGCCAACTTTGGAAGACTTCTACAGGCTACTGAAGATGACAGCATTATTGGAAATTAAAATTAAAGAACTAAGAATTTATCCAAAGCCATTTATCAACAACCCTTGGGGAAAAGTCTTATTGCTGATTGACACTATACGATAATTGATCAGACACTCTGATAATGGATTGGACATACTTATAAAGTGACTGTATACATTAAGATCTGTTATAGTGTCAGGCTAATGTAAATAGTGTACATAGTTATTTAAGATGTTATGTATAAATACAATGGAATTCATTCAACTGTATTTGAAAAAAAAATGAAGAAAAAAAAGAAATGCAAGAAACCTCTAACTTACTCTTTGAATCATAACGATCTCCTTTCTAGCTCATTTTATCCAACTGAAATTAATATATCTATCACTCAGTACATCTGTTAGACTAAAAGTAAGGGGGTAGATACTTACAAACAATTCTACATTATAAAGCACATACAGGCTACTTATTTCTGTTTGCTGAGATATTGCTCATCTCATAAGCATAAATGAGAATGAAACAGTAATGGTGTAAGGTGGTCAACTAGAATGCGGCAACCAAATTTCAATAATTTTATTGATTAGTTATTTTGAATATTTTCCAGTAATAACATTTGTCATACAACTGGCTGGCTGTGGAATACATCCTCTTAGACTTTTCATTCAATTTTGGATAAATCTCATAGTTGATAATACTCTGCAGTATGTACTGTGTGTCAACTGTTTAACAGGCACTGTACTGAAAAAGAGTTCTCAGAATTTTCATAAAACAATTCTGTTATGTTTGAATATTCTGTTTTAAACATTCAATGTTCTAGCAAGGACTTGCATAGCCATGTGTGTGTGTGTGTGTGTGTGTGTGTGTGTGTGTGTGTGTGTGTGTGTGTCTGTGTAAGTAAGTATAAGTATAAGCTTCCCTAATCACATGATTGAAATCACATGTTAAAAAGCAGCAAATAAAGCACAGCAATGTATGAATAGATAAGTATATAAAAATCACTAAATAAAAACATTCTTCAAACATGACATAATGAATGCCCCTTTAAAATGCATCTAAAATTTAGTGAGCCATTCAGACAATGAAAATTAACTGCATTAAAAAACACCTGCCATCAAAATTCTGTAAAACCAAGCTTATTATCCCTATCAACTTTTTCTGATTTCTTTAGGTTTATAGTCCAGAACACAGAAATATACTTAGAATCTACACAATTAATGCAGTGTGTGTGTGTGTGTGTGTGTGTGTGTGTGTGTGTGTGTGTGTGTGTGTGTGTGTGTGTGTGTGTGTGTGTGTGTGTGCATGTGTGACTGGAGTGCCATAGTTTCTTTTCCTGCATAGAACTCTTGAGAAAAATTGCATGCAGCTGCATACATTATATATTCAGAACTACAACTAAAGTAATGTGGGTGCTAAATGACCACTTGTAGTGTAATACTGAACTATGAAGGATTTTTTGTGCTATACAGCTACATTGTGCTCACCGTTCACATTTGGGTGTACTGCTCTACATCGAAAGAACACTTCTTCGAAATAGAGCAGGAGACCCACACGTCAGAGAAAGTTCACTTCAATGAAAGTGCACTTTCACTAAAGTCTAGCTCCCCAGGTGACCCCCCCAAAAACTCTAAAATATGTTTTTGCAGGTGGCGCAAGCCCCCCCTGTACCACCCATGTGGGGGCTGTGCCCCTCACACACCCCTTACTTAAATATACCAACTCCAAGATCACACTACAGCAGGATAAAGGGAATATTCCCATTCCATGCAGTAGTGTGACTGCCGAAGTCAATGTTCAAAGTTTCACTACTTTGAATAAGTGGACTTGGTGAAGTGGGTTCGAAGAAGTGAAACTTCGAACATCTGCACGGATCCCTCACATTTATATATCCCTACTGCTGAAGATGTGATTGTGACACCTGTCCTGTGAGTCAGTAATCAAGGAGCCTGAATCCTCACCACTGACACCAGTGAGGGACATTCACTTGGAAAAAAATAGATGTACACAGTATTTTCAGATGCAGTTCCCTGCACCAAGCACAATTTCCCTTAAGAGCACACAGGAAACACACTCAGTCCTGGGGCTGGGTTTCCCCCTCTCTAGCTCTCTCACTCTCTTTCCAGGCCTCCAAATAAGACTGGGTCTATATTAGAACATCGAAGTTTCAGAACTTCTAATGTTCTAATATTGACCCCTATTCAGAAAAAAGCTGAAAACATCGAACATACAGAACAGCAAATTTTTTCCTGGGGAAAAATTTGCTGTTGCAAAACACATATACACAACACAAGCAGACCAAACAAACAGCAATCCACACACATACACTTAAAATCTTACACCTAACCCTACACTGAACTATACACACACACACATCACTAACTATCCAATTACCTTAACCCACACCCTAACCCTAAGGTCCGTCACTATCGCACACTCACCTCACCTGCACCCTAACTCTAACTCACCTACCCCGCCCTAACCCTCACGTCCACTAAATCACACACTTACGTAACCCGCATCCTAACCCTAACTCACCTAACTTGCCCTAACCCTCATGTCCACACAATCGCACACATACCTAACTCATGCCCTAACCCTAACTCACCTAACCTGCCCTAACCCTCATGTCCACACAATCACACACACCTAACCGGCACCCTAACCCTAACTAACCTAACCCACACTCAATCGCACACTTGCCCGAACCTGACCCGTAACTTTCCACCACAGCACTGAAAATACCAAAACAACAGAAATGGACAACTGAATTCTTTCCCCTAGGAAAAAAAAATTGGTTTTCTATTGCTTCAATATTTTCAGCTTTCGCTGAATAGGGGTCAATATTACAACATTCGAAGTTTTAATAGAGGCCCAATAAGACTACCCACTGACACAGCTATAGAACTGAGTCCTCAGCTGAGTGTTGCAAGCCAAGTCTTCCACCACCCTCTCTGTGAAATCAGTGCTCTGTGTCCCTGCTCCAAGTGGCTGACACACAAACTCTTTCAGATTTGATTTTCGCACACACACATACACATGCACACATGCACACACTCAACCAGACGCAACTGCGCTCGCATACACACACACACACGTGCACACACACACACACACACACACACACACACACACACACACACACACACACACACACACACACACACATGCACACCTAGGAAAGGCTGGCACAGATTTACCAGCTATACCCAGATTATAAGGTAGTTCCACTGCCACCAGCCAGCTACTTCAAGGCTCTTAGAAGGGTACCTTATTATCCTGAGTAAAATTAATACTTATACAAATGGTAGTGTTTGACAAATCCAGCAAGTTTTCAGGAATGGCCACAGTGTCACCAAATAAATATAAGTACTGTCAATGGTTAAAATATTCTCTAAAAGATGAGCCACAATGACAAGTTTAAATATATTTAATAATAAATAACAAAAGAACATGAAAATGCTAAATATCTATTTGCAACAGACACCAGAGTTGTAATCACAGGAAATATTAAAAATAACACAGCTGGAAAGGTTCACACAGATACAGAAAAACAATACGTAGCTAATCTTACTATATTTCCCTGACTGATTAAAGAATTACTGTTCCCTAGTTCACTTACTAGAGCAAGGCAAGATGTGGGTAAGTGATCCTTCTTTGTCACATTTAAAAAAAAAACGACCGTCCTGACACTTCTGTCTCATCTAGTGCTAAAACATCATTTCAATGCTGGATTACAGAATGACATTACATACATCTGGTCATCTGACTCTGGTTCCTACACTACCTTCTTTACTAGAAGCTGAACCAGAATCTAGCACATATATGTTACCATACACAGACACAGAACTTGCTAAGATGTGTTATAGTATCTTGAAGCTATAAAACCAATTCAAAACATCCACCCTTCCAGGGTAGCAATTAATTCACCCAAGGACAAAACAGTAGGATTCCTAGTCCTGGTTTTCAGAGACATTTGTCTCTGGCTGCAATCAGAACTGTATGATGCAATATTTATGGCCTAAACCATATAATTTAATTTCAGACTATTTTTTAAAGTTAGCTGGACTGAGATTAACCTCTTCTCTTCCAGTATTCTCTGTTAAATATATTAATGTCAACAGTTACAATACAGTTTGACATAAAGGTATATATTTTCTGTCCAGCCAGACCCACTGTTGGTACATTTTTAACTCAATCAGCTTTGCAAATACATTTTCAACACAAGCTCCTGTAGAAATCAGTTTGATATTCAAATGATATATAATTATTTATTAATCTCCAGGTAGGTATTCTGGCATAAGTTACACATCCACAGTCCAATTTCTCCTGTCATAGTTGACAATACCTCACATCATCATAGCGATAAACTTATCTTTCTCAAATATCTTTTAAACTATTGTATTTTTTTGAAATAAACATTGGATGCTAAGTTTTCAGAATTAGCCTCCAAGGTAATTCAACAACTCAGACACATTAAATGATAACATAGCAGCAATGAAAGTGCTTGTTGGAAACTGAGTGATCAAAGTTTCATACACAGATTTCTTTGTGCAGGAAAGCTGTACATTTAGTCTTAAGTTCATCCCCAGGATTCACTAATCTTCCATGCAGGACTAGTTTAGTCCTGCATGGAAGTGCCCGTTTAGGAGCAGGATTGCATTGTGCCATGCATATTAATGAAGGCATGCTGCCTGAGCTCCCAGGCTTACATGGAGCATGTACGAGTGCAGGGGGCATGTCTGAAAGCAGAGCTCTCAGAATAAACACACCCCTGCAATGTAGAAAAGCAGAAAGTGCTAAGAGATGATTGAGATCGCTCATAGGTGTCTGCATATCCCCATCAACAGTTCCCCATATGTACAACAGCAACAGTACTGAAAAAGTAAATAAAGGAACCCTTTTATTTATTTTTTTAAAACACCGATTAAAGCTAACTGTAGGTCCGTGGGTATGCCCATCTTTTAGCAATGGTTAAAGCAGCTTAAAAGGCTGAAGAGGATAACAAGGAAGATATATGCAAATGAAGCAGCACAGCAATAGTGTAGTGGGCAGAGCATCCGCCTAACGAGCAAGCATTCCCAGTTGGAGTCCCACTGCAGCACATTCCATTTTCCATGTGAAATCTGTATATGAAGATTTTTTTTGCTGTATAACCTACTAAATATCATTTAAATGTGAACTGGAGTACTGCATTTAATGGACATGTGAAGTGTCAGTATAATAATGAATAAGGCACTAGTAAGCAGGTTTAAGCACAAATAAGCAGTAGTAAGCATATATAAGCACTAGTAAGCATGTTTAAGTGTGTTTGCATGGGGTTAAGCATTGCCTACACAGATTAAGCAAAGTAGAAGCTGAGTGTAAGAAACTGTAACCAGAGGTTAGCATTGCTTAGCTCCATGCAAACCCATGCACACCCGCTTAGAGCTGCTTTAAAGTGCCTTAATCATTCTGTACCCAATGGCCCATGTTCTGCCCAGCAACAAAATAAACAGCTTCGGCAAGGCTCAAACTCAGGACCCTGTACACTACAGTCACAGTACTTAACCACTATGCCAACATAACAGTGCATAAGAATGAGGTTTTAAGAAACAAACCTCTTCATTGGAAAACAAGCTGAACATCTGAAAGGACTTTCTATACAGCCTTATGTTGAATACCCAGCTACGTCACATAAATATGTGAACTGGAGTACTGCAGTAAGCACAGATGTGAGGTGTTATTGTAATAAATTGTAGAATTCCCCAGGACCCCATACAGTGTATGCACACATGAATCATGGCTACCAGACAAATATAGAACCTGTAATGAATAATAAATCACTGCCAAAAAACAAGTATAATGCTAAGTAACTGTTAAGCAATGCTAACCGCTACACAGCTTAGCTTGTTAAGTGTAAGCAATGTGTAGGGCAGCCGATTCAATCTGCCTATTGGTATACCTCATTAAGCACTGCCAACCTTAGGTAAGCAGGTGTGCCCATAGCTTAGCCTTTTCAAAACCGGCCAATCACAGAAAGTGTGGGAATTTGTCCATATTTAAACCCCACAGGCAGGAATACTTCCCATAACTGGTTGTAGCTCCCTACTGTGGGCAGAATGGCTGGTGTGGGTGAAGGCACTCAATTCAGAACACAGCGCTGGGGCATTCAGGAATCAAAAATCATGGTATGGCTCCTGGTAAAACACAATGAGCATAGACTATTGCAGGGCCAGTACCAGGGTTTGCAGAATAAAATGTATGCCTGAGACAGTCTCACCCATGACCTCACCAGTGCCACAGGTATCCCCCAGACTGGTGAGCAGGTCAGGCACCACCATGCTGACCTGAAGTGGTGGAGGGGGGATGTACTGGAACAGTGGATCCAGGAGTCTCTGCAGATGCCTAATGCCCCAGTACTAAGTACCCATTCTACTAAGTAGTTAATAATTGCCTAACTTGTGTATACTATGGATAGGTATGGATAAATATCACTGTATTTCTCTGACAGCTGCAGATGAGCGGGCTGCGAACCAGCAAGCCCATGATGCTAGGTTGCAAAGGCTGTGTCATGAGGCAGGTTAGTAATTATTCAGCATGTACTGTCATAACAAATAATTATAAGAGCCTTAGAAAGTATTGCACCAGTAGAAATAAATGTGTAATATTCTGTAAATAAAGGTATAGCCCCTGGAGTGCATCTGTTTACTCTTCTTTCATATGTTGTTGAACTATTGCGTACTATAAATAGTACTGTTGTATTAAGCAGTGTTACCCACACTGTGTTATGCAGATAAAATGTGTATGAAGTTCTGTATAACAATGCTAGAAGTGCCAAGAGGTCAGTCATATTGTACAAGCGAGGGAGACTTACACAGAAAACAGTAGAAAGCTTCATATCAATTACCTGATAGCACAGTGTACTGTGATGTTAACCGTAATTCTTTTTGTCACACACAGCAGGAGTTTGAATCCCGGGAATGCTAGTAAGTTGTATGCATAATCATACCCCACAACTGTACAGATTCTGTTACAATGTTCAGAAAGAAAGCTGTATGCATAATTACACCCAACAACTGTACAGAATTTGTTAGAGAGTTCAAATAGAAAGTTTTATGCATATTCATACCCCACAACTGTTCCAATCTGTCCAGCATGTACAGTTAAATGGCCCACATCACCAGCCTGGTACCCTGTTCCCCTGAAAAATCAGTGTGATGATTCAAGAAATGTAGGCAGCTGTTAATGACATATAACTGATAGTCAGATGTGTACATACTCAGAGAATGTATATGAAAACAATCCTGTCATTCTAGCACCTCACCCAAAGTGTATAAGAGCAATGCTCAACATATGTTGCATTAACACCTACATCTTGTCACGCCTGTATGTAAGACACAGGTGACGTATATAATAATCTATAAACATACCAGTGTACAATATAAGGCCATTGGGTAGTGCAATAATACATGTAAGGGACAGATAATTGCAGTGACTAAGAATGTTATGAAAACTACAAGGATATATTAGTTGTTAATTGAACTCTCTCTCTCACCCCTACCATATGTGCAGAAATAACCCAATAACATACCTCAATCAGTATGTGTACACTCCAAACTGATGTTGGGACATATGTCCTAATGGTTTATAAATATTCACATTTGTTTCTATGCATGTGCCATGTTAAAATACACCCATTTTGGTGGCCTGTTGCCATCAATGAAACCTGCATGCTGCTGTAATGGTCACTGTTGATCCATATATGCATGTGTTCTGCTTGCTCTGCAACTGTTTTAAATCTGGTGTTTTGGGTTAATGGGAATACCTATACATGCTGTTATAACTAATCCCGAATGCTGTTGACTATTACTAAGCCATATCTGTCATAGACCTGCTACAACATAGCTCGTATGGGAAGTCCAGTCTCAGTGGACCCATCTGTCCCACCTCAGCTGGCCATGGCACTGGGCACCAGCACATCTGGAGCCCAGCCTGGGACATCCTGCTCCATTGGTCCTGTGCCGCCTTCAGGTGGAACTGCCCCTCGGAGTGATCGCGGAGTGGAACATGTCACCCGTCATCAGGTTTGGGCCGTGGTGCATAGGGAGCTTGATATGGAGTTTTGAGACTGGCTATGCCAGCTTGAGAGCTGAGCGGCGCAATTAGAGGGTGAGCCTGCCACTCCTACACAGCCCCCAGCACAGCCATCTTTGGGGCTGTGAAGGTGCTGTGGTGACTGCCTATGGGTGGGGACCTCAGTCTCACTGTTTCCATTTGGGGGCTCATGGGCTTCTGACTACCAAATACCCCTCCCCATCCAAGGTGTTCCCCCCCACACATGTGTCATATACTACCCCTGTATGCTGTCTTGTCTGTCTTGTCTGTCATCCTACCCAACTTATCCTCCTCGAGCATACTGCTCACTTTCCCCAACATCCTACTATCACTTAAAAAAAAAAAAAAAAAAAAAAAAAGGGCAATCTGTTCCCCCCCCCAAAAAATCACGCCCTATACATAGCTACACATGTCCAGTGGATGCATGTAATCTCGTCTAATTGGCATCACAACATATTACTGCTGTCCTTACCCCTCTCCCAGGGGTTGGAGTATTCAAATGTATCTCCAAATTCATTGCATATGCACAGTTGTTGCTGTAGAAGAAATGGGCAGTTATGGACCTTCCCTACACCCTTCCTTCACATCCCTAGCTATCTTGCCTACTGTCTTTCCCTCTTTGTGCCCCTCTTTCACCACTTTCCTATCACCCCTTTTTCTTTTCGTTTAAAGAAATTAGCATGGGGGTAAGCGAGAGTAGGCACTTTTAAGCAGCAGTAAGCGGGTTTCAGCCTGTTTGCATGGGGATAAGCTATGCCTACACAGGTTAAGCAATTTAGAATCTAACAGAGTATAAGAAACTGTAACTGGAAGTTAGCAGTGCTTACCTCCATGCAAACCTGCTTACAACTGCTTTAAAGTGCCTTAATCACTCTGTATCCAATGGGCTGTGTTCTGCCCAGCAACAAAGTAAACTGCCTCTGCAAAGCTCGAATACAGAACCCTGCACTCCGTACACAAAGTGATTTACCACTAAACCATGGCAGATATACGTAACCCTGATGTTCTCACAAATGTATCATCTAGCACAATCAGTCAACAGTACAGGAAATGTAGTAATATCATACCACACAACCTGTTAATGTAAGAAGTCTGGACAAAGTGTGCCACAATGTGGGTACAAATAGGAATATATGTCAACGACTGCTCTAATACACTTAAAATGTTGCTAGTTACAGTTATATGTATTAGAACACATATGTAGAAGGAGATGAAGTCTGAAACGCAAAAGTGTCGGCAGTAGTTACTGACTTCAATGCTGCGATCATCAACGTCAATTGCCAAGAGAATGAGGTACAGGTCAAAATATGAGCTGAACATGCATGGACATATGGACAGATATATATCTGTAAATGTAGACAGATAAACATATATATATATATATATATATATATATATATATATATATATATGACTCACAAATAATCATATAACATCAAGTGTATATAGATAGATAAATATGTTCATATATATATATATATATATATATATATATATATATATATAGTTATATGAGATATATATAGGTACATACACATATACATAGACAAAAGATATTAGTAGCTATACATATGTAGAAGTAGTGTGGAAGTACTGGGTGCAAAGTATATCCCTCAGCCACAAGCCCTGTAACTGGCACCTGTGAAATGTGTAGTGTGGGAACCATTCCCACAAATGAGAATACTTGCATTAAACATATACCCACCCACAATTCAAAGGACATGACACGACACACAGGTATGCATACACAGAAATCCTTTATTTGTGTAGTATACAATAATGTATGCCAGTACTTACACCACATAAATTTTGAAATTGTAATCAATGATGAATGTAAGGCCCACACAAAACAGTAGATGCAAGCAATGTGGATATATACCATACTATGCTGTCCAGGCCAAGGCCTTCAGTTAGTACAACAATAGACCCAGGATTTGCCTTCAAGATAAGTAACAATAAACAATTACAGATATAGTTCAGCAGCCTCCAATTACACCCTGTAGTCAAGCCCTAGGGGGAAATGTAGCACTTGTGGTAATGTCAATCACATACATAACATTGCTTAACCAAACATCTCACTATCACACTGAATGACTGAACTTTGTGTAACACTGCAAGCTGTTGCCCACCACTGTTCCCATGGAGGAATGTATGAGAGTGTACACCCTTACATCTCAATGTGTCAACACTTATATCCCTGAAAAGCTGTCACAGCCTAGGTTAATGGCATTGAACCCCCCCCCCCATAAAAGGCTGTACAATTACAAGGAACACTGTGTACAACACACTGACCTCTGGAATGTACAAGGGCACATATGTGTTTTCCAGCTGTTGCTCCTATATATATGGACTTTGCCCAACAGTTGGTTTGGGAGTCCATGACATGACTGGGGTGATAGCAGTAATGTTAGCATTAAATAATGATAGGCAATTCCCTAACAACCCCTTTCTGTATCACAGCAGGACAAAGACTGACATATATGTGGAGGACAGAGGCAGGAACACAGGGCCATATTTGCATTATTGCTGTTACACACCCTGGAAAATGCTGTTGTTACAGGATTTGTTGCAGCATACCCTTATGCAGGAATATGACATTGAAATACAAATGGATCTAGCCATGTACTGATAGCACTCAACAGACAGAATGCCACTGATATATCTGGGAAAATATCTGTGTGGTGCACAGACAAAACCTAACAGCCAATCCTCTGGCTATCATATGGATAGGCCCACAGTTGAAAGCTATGCAGACAGATAACATTCCATGCAAAAGTACCATGTACACAGAAATCCTGTAAGACCAGCAATATACAATGCACACAACAACACTACTCATACTGTCTGTAGGTCTGGAACCTTACCCGAATGTGTATTTGGCCTGTGTCTGCAGGTTCTGCTGTAAGAGGTATTGCTACCTGCTGCCTGTAACACTTATGTCCACACACAGGGAGGATGTCCTCCATACTGGAAAGGTGAAGGGACAATGCCCACAGACGTCAGCAATTTATAGTACTGGGTTGCCACGACAGTGGTTATCTGAAGTATTACACAGCAGGCTGCATGCAATTAGCAAATGGTGGACACTGACTGGTGCAGAAGCCATCACCTGATCATGTGCAATACCTACAAAAGCATGCTGCAATCTATTCAAACCAGCTCAGTCACTCTACTGGAGAGACTGAGAGAGAGAGAAAGAGAGAAAGAAAAAATAAATAAATTAATTAAAAATTAATAACAAAGCTCAGGGATTTTTTACAGCGGAAAAAAAAAAACATAAAAGGTATGTGAAACATATATGTACTTACTTGCATGTAGTATATGGCATAGAATAATAGGATGTGAAATTATTTATATGTGCTATCAGTAGTTGTTCCTGTAATGATGTTCTGCTCAACAACTGCTCTGGACAATAGTGTCTGTCCCTGTGGGCAGGGGGACATACCTGTCAACTGTGCAGATCAGCAGTGAATGGCAAAGATGTGACCCATGATATCTGTGTTTTGTACATTATTGTGGCCAATGGCTGGTGGTGGTATTAACACTGCCATGATAGACACATGGGTGTGAGAGCACACCACCTGCAAGACAGTCATGTTAAAGTGTAGCACAGCATGCCCAACTACCATAGCAGTATAATATGCGTATCTAAAATCTGTCACCATATATACACCCCTAATGTTAGTCTGTGTTCACATGTGACACCTGTCTGTGTTGCAGCAAGGCAGAACAGTTCAACTGTAAAGTAAAAAGAGTTACAAGAGTGTGGACCAGATGTTTGTATGCACTCCACATACAGATACATATATGTCTGATATATATTCACAGCTGTGTATGTCTACAGAACCTCAGACAGTTATACATATATATCGGTATATAAACAACACTTAATGATATCTACACATATATGCACATATGTATATATATATATATATATATATATATATATATATATATATATATATATATATATATATATATGTGTGTGTGTGTGTGTGTGTGTGTATGTCTACATATATACACACACATACATAATACTAACATGTATATATATATATATATATATATATATATATAGAGATATATATATAGATATGTGTATATGTGTATATATATATATATATATATATATATATATATATATATATATATATATATGTCAGTACATGTCCACAACCATGACATGTGTGAGAACATCACACATCAATACACAACATATCTACACACCAGTACATGGCTGCAAAATAGAGTGTGGTGTGTAACCCATGTTGGGAACACATCGCAATTGTTTGAGAAGGTGGGATATATATGTTGGTGAAGGGTATTAGGCACATATTGGTATGTAGGTTTGGTTGGGTGACAAACAAGACAGCATACAGGGCTGGTATATGACACATGGTAGGTAAACACTGTGGATGGGTAGTTTCATTTGGAATGTAGAGGCCATTGAGCCCCCATATGGGAACAAAGGGAACATGGTGCCCACCCATGGACAGTCACAACAGCATCTACATGGTCAAAAAGGTGCCTGGGCTGTGGGCTGAGCAGAAGAAACATACATGTCTAACCTTGTGTATGTGAACTGCATGTCTCCAGGTGATGTAGCACATACCCCATGTCTCCGTGGAGCTCCTTATGCACCAGACCCTGGACCTAACTGTAGGTGACAGACATATGTCTGCGTGTACTCCTTGGGGGGTGGACATCATCCCCTGAGATGGTTCCACATGAAGGTAGTGCCAGAACAGTAGATAATGAGGATTCATGGTGGGTTGTGGATGTGATGTGGCCTAGTAACATGTCTACATTAGGTGGGAGCGGTGTTCCTGCTGGCAAATAACCCCTACACATACTGTTGTGTCACTGTCATGGAACATGTGTGGGATGTAATATTCCACAAAATCACAGAACATGTCCAACAGCATGCATAGATATCCCCAATAACACAGAATGGCAGGTGTGTAGCAATCACATAACAAGCATACCACATCCATATGTGGAAACATAGTAACAGTGACAATGGCATGCAGGTGAAATACTCTGTAACGGCCCGGCAACTAGTGTCCCCACAGGAAGCATGTCTATAAACACATAGCAGGAAGTGTTGTGCAATACAATATATGTCCCAATGGTAGATAAACCAGAGACATACCACTTGCGTTGTGTGAACATTAAGTTGGAGCTGATGTGGTGGTGGGAGACTATGTGTATTGTATTATAGTAACCATGCCATATGAGTTGCTCAGGCATATTTCCATCTTTATGTCTTTCAGGGGACAATAGCACACCCAAGGAATCCAGCATACAGTGCCACTGAGGATGACATCATACTCACCAGCCTCATCCAGCACTATCAGCTGCTGTTCTTCAGGACAAGCCATGACCAACAAGAGTGCACAGCCATGTGGAATGATGAGGTCTGCAGGGTGAATGAGGTGGGCATGCACAGCCGTACGTATGAGCAGGTCCACCATCATTGTAGTGACCTGCTCTGCCATGTACGTCACCATGCTGTTGCCATGCAGGGGTGACCAAGTTGCAACAGGGGGGCCGTAACATCTATCCACCCCTCACCAGAGTCGAGGAGCTGCTCATGAGCCTGGTGGCACCTGCCTGCCCATAAGAGCTGCAGACATATACAGTCATGGAGGTGGGTGCTACCCACACACCAGACATGGAGCATGCTGGTAAGGTTCCAGAGCATATTTATAGACCATTGTTGTGTATGCATCTGTACAGGTAGATCATGCATATGTGAGATGTGGAGTCTGTTGCTGTGTAGTACTGATAATCAGTTGTGCATAATGTGTAGTACTGTGGACTTTAGCTGTTGTTTTACTGTAATATTGCACCCACCCTGTAGCAATGCCACAGCTGTGGCCACTGACATTGACTCTATCTCATCTGTTCCCAATGTAGGAACCTCTGAGATATCAGCAAGGCAGCAGCTGGATGCTTGTGAGTATGGTTTAAGGTCATGCTTGGCAATACACTGTGCATGTCATAGCTAAGGTGTAAGCCATGTACACATCTAACACACCTACCCATAATGCATGCTGTACATGTTCACTGACAGAGCACACACCTCACTATTGGATTACCAGCCTCAAACACATGCAATACACAGACCATCTCAGACAACTGTGGCTACACTCCGGTGCACATTGCCCAGGCACTGCTGACATCTGCCTAACATACACAGCTGTGTCATACACAAAGGAGTTGAACATGCTGCACATAATGGAATCCCAATCCCTCTGCAAACACACACTTCAGGGTTATAAACCTCATCAAGACATTACTCAGAACATACTGGAGGGATAGGGCCCTATCCTGGGGAATTTCTACACTCTGGAACAGATTACCCATTCATGTCAGGCAATGCTACTCATTGGCCCTCTTTACAAAAACACTTGACAACTGGATGGGAAATTGGGAATTCACCCTGGGTAGTATGTCTGTGCCACAGTCTGACAAGGGCATTGGGGAATAACATTAACATTATTGGGTGGTGCATACCTGGGAACCCCTGTGGCTAGGCTTATGTAGACCCCAGGGCCAATAGACCAGTACTCACCTATGAACCTATGTGCACCACAGGTAACATCAGCCAGGGTCCGATGCAGATATTACCTGCATAATGGTGGGACATTGCCAAAGCCATGTGTTGCAATGTGTTCTGATATACCAGCACCATGTTGGGGAAGTCCAGAAAGTTGCAGTTATGATACATGTGGTGCAAAATCCACACTTCACCCCAACCCAGGGATGACATCCCCATCTGTACAATGCTGGTGCCACTGTGCTCCTGCATGTTTGCCCTGCACTGGCAGGGAATATGCCAGTACACATGGTGTTCCAGGTTTGGGATACTGCAATAAACAACATGTGTAGGCCACAGATGTTGAGCATTTGCAATGTAGCTGGAGATGGTGAGGGTGTGTCATCCTGAAACACAACAGTGCACTGGAGAGGCGATACAAACCCACTGAGAATGGCTGTATCTGCACACAGTCAAGGTAATGAAGTTTGGCAGACATAACCCTAACTCCACTACACTAGTGATGGTACTTTATGACCTCCAAGGGCTGTATACGTGTTTAGAATGCAAACATGCATGTTTGGGAAACATTTGCAGGCCTGACTGACCAACTACTGGCTCATGATGATGGCCCATGCTACTATACCCCTGCCAGGTATTGTGACCGCAGTAGTACACATAGCAGTTATTGCTACACACCATCATGATATGCGAGTGCACACATATGCACCCGCAAATGGTATGCATCCCAATCAGCATCTGCACAACTGACACATATGACTTGTAATGCAATTGACTGCCTAGGTCATATATCACATATCAGGTATGTGTAGTGTTTCCATATGCAGTAGTGTTGCACCATGGCATGTCATGGAAGAGAGTGTCATGTCAATAATGGTCTGTACACTCACCATAGGTACAGTACATTGTGTCTGTGGTTGGTCTAATGGTATTCTATCACTCATACATGCACCACTGATGATGACATCTGTGAATACACATCAGGCATTCACAAAACACATGTGACCACATACAATCCAGAAACACACAGAGGCTGTGAGCAGCAGAGGAAACATAACTGACACACACAGATACATGTCCTGCAATGGTGTATACACCTGTGAGGTATGGTGCACAGTACATGCCAGTGTGCTGAACAGATGCACAGCAATGCTGTGGACATGGGTGCAGTGTGTTCCAGGATTAGGGCCATCACCTACTAACAGAAGCCATGCATCACAGCCATGTATAATGTTGGTAACTGGAATTGACTACAGTTGCACTGCATGCTGTTGAGCACCACATGTCCTGCATGCTGACATGTGTGTAATTACAGGTCTGTGTGTGATAATGTACTGCACCATCACCTGCTATTGTGTGTGTTATGGGGGTGCTGGATTTGTCTGTAGGTGCTGCCTGGTGGAGTGTATGGGTTGTCATGTATGTTGACTGCATGTGTGTATGTCTGTGTGTGTGGCCATGTCTGCACACATGTGTGTGTGTGCGTGTGTGTGCGTGTGTGTATGTGTGTGTGTGTGCATGTGTGTGTATGTACTGTTTAGCAGTGATGTATATGTCTTACAGTCTGTTCCCTGTTTTCCCCTCACAGGTGGCAAGGTGTGGCTGGGTCCCTCCCGTGGGAATCTAATGTCACTGATACAGACAGGGACCATAAGGATAGGTGTGTTGAGGCACAGGCAGGGTCATCAGGGGCTGCTGGTCATCATGGCACATGTATATCTACCACACGCATGTTTCAGGCTATCATAGAGGCAGAGTCACGAATGGAACGGTACACCAGAGAGGGTTTAAGGGTGCAGAGGGCTCATCGCACCTCTGTAAATAACAGCATCCGTAACCTAGCAGGTGCCATTCATAATTACACTGGGGTCATGGATAGACAATGGGGTGAGACATTGGATCTCATCAACAATGTCACGTCCATGCTTCAGGACAGGGCGGGATGGTTACGATGGCCACGTGGATGTATGCCAGCAACATCAGCAGTTGGAGGTTGCCATGGACATCCTACCAGTCACAGCCCCTCCTGTAGTGATAGTACCAGCCCCAGCACTGTGTGGGGGGGTGCTCTCCACAGACCGTCATAGCAGACCACGTGCATGTGGCCCTGGCCAGTCTCAGGAGGGACCTGGATCCAGTGGATGTTTGTCAACCTAGGGGGACAGTACCCTATCTGGCTTTGTACCTGATACTGCCTGTGGCACCCCTGCCAGGCACAGGTCCCATGTCCGTGGCTGGAGATGGTGAACTGCAAACCCTGCCAGGTATAGTCTGCAGCTGTCTCACAAATGTCCATATAGGGCAGCCACATGGTGGGACTGTGTGCATGCAGACACACACACATAAACAACAAAACTAGGGCAACCACATACCTGCACACACAACATCACCATTGGCCCATAACACTACTCAGCCCCCTCACACACACACACACACACACACACACACACACACACACACACACACACACACACACACACACACACACACACACACACATGTTGTCAATTGTATGGCTCAGCCTAGGCCTCTAGCAAACCAACAACACACCCTGTGCATATGATGATGCCTGTGCCACTTCCTGTCATCCGTAACATTGATGCAGGGACAGGCTAACATGGTGCTGATGCAAAGGGTGACTGTACAACAGTGTAGCAATGGAATGCTGTGTAGCATGTTGTCAGCAGTAAAGTGAAATGCTAACATCCTGGAAGGTGTAGCTGTGCAGCCATGATGCATTATAGCTGTAATTAACGATGTTGTATTGTTTTCACAATTATCTATCCTGATTGTGTTGTGGTTGTCCATGTGCCACATGGCTGATGGGTGTAGTGGTGTCAGCAGGCCTTCTACAGTGAACACCAGTAAGTGAAGTGGGTGGTACATGACATGGCTGGGTACACCACACAGAGCCTTTAGTTTGGATGCAGTACAGATACAAGACTGTACACATGGAGGTATGTCCCCGTGCAGGTAACACATCTGTTGCCCATGTAATCCCACCAAGACATGATAGGCACAACGACACATTGGTATATATGCAGTCTGCTATTTGAATGACATTAAATATGCTAACAACAGGATGTATGTCCATTTCCCCACTCTACTGCGATCCTCACTTCAGTAACATAGGTTTGCCAATGCCGGTGGCATAGCCCTACCCTTAGGAGGATGTGAGGCACTCTACTACTGTGAATGGTGTAAACAACAACTAACCAACCTGATAACATACACTGCACAGTATTACAGACAGCTATGTGGGGGGATAGACGCAACAGTAACTGCAATGATGGTGGATGTGTCCACAACAGCCGCACCCAGTGAGTTATAGCAACCCCAGTATTACTGCACACCTCTACAGTGTGGAGGAGGGTATTAACACATCTATGACCTGTGAAGGACTGTATGTCCATGGAATGGCACCTGTGGAATGTTGGCATTTGCCAAGCAGTCCTGGGAGAAACATATTCTATGAATTGAGGTAGATCCCTTAACATCTACACACATTACTACATGTGGGATGGTGTACAAAAGCCTGCTATGATCTACATAGGCTGTGTGCACCTCCTAACCCTCATCTACACCTGTCATGATTGCGTCAAGGAGGTATACCAGGTTCAGGTTGTATTCTCTGCCTTTGACAAGTCCAACATTGGTGGGGTCCAGGGTTTTAAGATTACCAGTGACATTGGCCATGGGTTCATTGTTGATATGTTCCATATCCCTGCAGACCAGGCTCATCAGGCTACTGGATGGTAGTTCCCAGCTTACATGGTGGATTTGTGGTTTTCCTTGCCAACATTGGTGAATCCATTGTCAGTTGTAGGCCTGTTGGATCATATGAGGGATCCCAGCTAATTACTGAGCCTGCCCAGGCATTCCTCCAAGCATGACATTTCACTTGACTGTACTGCATAATATGTTAGTAATGCCATTCTGACATCATACAGGTGGGATAGAGTACTGTTAACATGTACTGCCCTTGTCGTGTAAGGTCCTGGTTATGGGATATGCTAAGGCTGGTAGTGTACTGCAGGCCAGACGTGTTTGGCTGTGGTGAGAAAATACCTGTCCATGCCAGATGTATGTTGTTTGGCTCTCACAAACCCATTAATGGTGCGTGTGGACATATATGTTTTGGTTATGTTCCCAATATCATCTACATATGTATGTCCATATATACCTATATAGATATATATGGGTTTAACTTTGAAAGGGAGACAATCATTTCTCTGAATGGCCCTTTCTGCGAACCGAAAGGACAAATCCATCATTTTGAATCGCACCAAAGTTCAAAACTCAGCAAATCGAAAAGCAGATTCTCCGATTTTTGAACTACAACTTGGAATACATATTGTATTGCAGGGTGGCAAGCCCCCCTGCACCCCCCCATCTGAGGGGCTGCATCCCCCACACCCCCTACTTTAATATTCTAACTCTGACATTGCACTACAGTGGGGAAAAGGACATTTTCCCAATCCCCACTATAGTGCAATCTGCACCCAAAATGCCAAATCTGCAATGAGCAAATGCATAGGGACATTCGATCATTGCACATTCGATGCATTTATTCCAAGAGTTTGCAAGCTGGTTTGCAATGGTTTCCGTGGAGCTAAGCACTGCCAACTGCCGGTTACAGTTTCTTACAGTCAGTTAGCTTCTATATTGCTTAACCTGTGTAGGCAGTGCTTAGTGCAGAGCAGACCCGCTTACAACTACTAAAAATTGCCTTAATCTGTCTGTATCCAACGGGCTGTGTTCTGCCCAAGCAACAAAACAAACAGCTCCTGCAAGGACCCTGCAAACCATACACAAAGTAATTTACCACTAAGCCATGGCAGATATGCATAATCCTGATGTTTTCACAAACATATCGTCCACTCCAGTAATGCAACAGTACAGAGAATGTATACCGTCATCTAGATTTATGTGTGGAAATACATTAATATGTAAACAGATACAACATATCTATATATGTAATTATATATAATTTCTAAATATCTATACATTTATATAAATATATATGAGCATATATACATGCAAATGCCTACATAGATATACATCTATGTAGGTATATACGGACATAGTTATTTATATGTAAGCAGATATATATTTCTATATCCGTATATATGGCCATGCATCTGTAGATAGCAATGGCAGAGTAACAAACACACATATGTCCACATGCACTGTTAATGGGGTTGGGAGGCCCCACACACTACACATCTTGTACAAATAGGCCTCCCGCCCACAGCCATACATGTCCGCCCAGCGATACACTACCAAGTGTTGCAGAACCCATAACCAGGACCTGACACGACATGGGCACAAGATGTTAACAGTACTACATGCCACCTGTATGATGTCAGGCTGGTATTGGTGACATATCATGCAGTACAGTCTTCCTCCCATAGGAAATGTGAACCGTGGAAGCCATCAACATCCCCAGGATACAGATACACAGATATGCAGATACATATATATATATATATATATATATATATATATATATATATATATATATATATATATACATATATATGCATATACATGTGATTACACATACACATGCAGATATATGTACAGTACGATACATATGTAGAAGGTGCACACAATATGGAACAGCCACTATGCCTACAGTTAACACCTGAACAACTGGACACTGTATGGGCCTCCCATACAAATGACATTCGTTGCCTGCAACATATACCCACAGAGAGGTCATAGGGAAAACACCACAAACAGGTCTGCAGAAATGTAATACCTTTCATTGTGTACTATTACAGTTCTATATGCCATGTCATATAGCTGTTCAGACACTGACATCCATATACACAGAGGAATGCAACTGTGAAACAGTTATACTACTACAGTAGTCTAGTAGTCTGGAAAGGTTCACAAGTGTTGCTGTCCAGGCCAAACCCTTCGATTTGTACAATAGGGGGGACAGACTGTGCTACAGGATACCAAACAATCAGCAGTATGTAATGCAGGTGTATAGTTCCGCAGCCTCTATCTACACTCTGTACAACATAAGTAGGTGGTAAAGACATCATGTGATCAAATGGGTTATAAATGTTAGATGATAAGGCATAACTGACACCATCACACATGCACTGATAAACAGAACAGTCTGTATGGCAGGAGGCAGTAGGCTTGCATTAACCCAGGATATTTAAGTAATGCAAATATAGGTGAAGTATACAGTACTGTACATCCAGATACCTTAAGGCAGCTCATCCCTGATACCCCCACATATTTTAACAGCCTAGGTCATTTATGGTGCTCCCCCCCCAACTCACTAATACAGGGCCTTATACCACTGTTACATACACTGGCCTCTGGAGTGCATAAGAGCAGACATGTATTGTGTAGGTAATGTCCACACATATATGGCTCCAGTCCCACCGTATGTGTGGGGGATACAACAGACTTGGACTGCTGGCAGAAATGGCAGTGTGATGTCACAGCCCACTATGGAACAACTGCCTACAGCATGTCATATGTGCAAAGCCTGATATGTAGGTGGAGAACAGAGGCTGGGACACAGGCACACATGTGGAGAACTGTTGCCATACACTAAGCAGGTTGCTGGTGTTACAGGATAGTCTGTAACATACCCTTAGTCAGGGTATTGAGGTCAGAAACAGAAATGGCTGTAGTCATGTACTGATAGCACTCAACACACACACTGCCAGTGACATATCTGACACAGGACCTGTATGGTGGACAGACAACACATGATAGACACACATCTGTGAGCTATGCAGACAGACTGCATTCCAAGGTATAGTTGTTTATACACACACACCGTGTAACACCAGTGCTATACAAAGCATAACACAACTCTACTCACACGCTGTGTGTAGTTCCTGAACCTCCTATGGATATGTAGCTGCCCTGAGTGTGCAGGCTCTCCTGTAAGAGATAGTGCTACCTGCTGTCTGTAACACTGTTGCCCACACACAGGTAGGATGTCCATCACACAGGAAATGTAAAGGGACCATGCCCACATGATGTAGAGATTTATAGTGGGTGGTTGCCATGACAGTGGTAATTGGGAGTACTTCACATGTGTAATCATATATATGGCTATCTGGATAAGTATATGTACATATATTCCCACCATATGTCCTAGACATGTAGTGTAGCCCTACCCCAGCCCCTGTAGTCCCAAAATCATAGTGCAAGGGGATGTCAGGTATGTATAGCAGGAATATTAGTACACTATTGCTACTGTCATTGGGATTGTCTTCACAGACATGGTGTGCGTGGAAGGTCACATCTGCTTCTAACATGTGTGCCATTGGCTACTGACAGCCATCCTAAGGAAATTATTGTAATATACCACTGCTAGCATGTAATTCCCTCTGGACTGCAGCAGAGATATTGGCCAATATATGTAGAAATTCTGACACACCCTGCACAGTCCAGAGGTATACACATAAGCCTTTAGTGCACAACATGTGTAACATGCCTGCCAGTATGGATGTAGACAGCCATATAGATGGGTATAACACATAACGACTGGTATACATTTGCCACCAGGGGTTTACATACTACCCACAAGATGCTGACATACATCTGTATAGCATCCCACTGCTCTATGTGATGTACATGACTTTTAAGGGAGGCACGGCAGCAGTACATCTGGCAAGTATCTGCACATGACATCTCACTGGATAAGTACAATAAACTGCTAGGCATGTAACAATGCACTGTGCAGGCTACAGGTGGACTGGCTGAAAGCTGGCCTACATCCCCTATGGGGGAATGCACATGTACCTGCATATATAGCAGGCTCCACAGGCATGTCATAGCACAGGGTAAGATGCACCTGTGTGAAAGTGCATAACCACAACCAACGTGAACACAGCCACAACCTCATATGGTAAGCTAGCATAATATTCCAGTATATGGACTATCTGTTCTACACCATCCTCATATGTGCCACTCACAGAATGACCCTACATATACTGGGCTGCTACACAATTTGGTCTGATGGCTGTCTGTGGAATGGGGCATGTGTGTGTATGGCTGTACAAACATGTACGCCAATACAGTAACATGCAGTGGGGCAGCATGTAACATCAGATAGGAGGTGAGCTAGAACAATGACATCTACCACAGTCTGTACACAGGCTAAAGTACATATTAATAATACACACACTACCGACATTCACCATAAGTACACAGATCTCAGTACTGTACAATCATCCACAGAACGTCCAGGTTATGTCATGAAATATAACCTCTACTGTACATAACATGTGTAGCAGTCTGATATATCACTGGCTTGTTATCAAATATGATGACACTAATTATGGTGTATGACACATATGCACTACTTCATGCACGACATATGTACAAAGGTTTACAGAGGTGTGGCTGGAAGCACATGCACAGAGCCAATATTGACATGTTGCTGTGATACCCTCATACATTTACTATTGTAACAGGGTTTGTTGCAACATATGTCCTATGAGGGATATGAAGTCAGTAACTGTCATGGCCTTCACTATCTACAGACTGCAATCCTTAGACTACCTTCTGCAGTCCACAGATAGATTCTCCATGGCTAACAAATGAAACCAAAGGCTCGGCACTGGCCAGTCTGTAGATGACCCTGCAGATGGGGATTCCTCATAAACATGGAACTGACATGGCAGGTACTGCAGCATGTACGACAGCCATATCCAGACAAACACTGTTAAACCAACAATACTCCAAATGTAGTATAGCAGCACTTACAGTCTGTAGTCAGGTCAGGCACATCCCCCTCCTGTTTGCTGCCCTCTTTCCACAGTGTATGTTGTTAGAGGTAAATCCCCAATCCATCTGAGATGCTGTTTGCCAAACAACAGATCTAGTTCCTGCTCACAGTGAATGAAAAGGGCCAACACCACCATGATGTTCCTAGATATTGGAATGTGTTTTCATGCAATTGGCTATGGGAATGTTACCACAGCTTTTCCACATGCAATCAGCTAGGGGAGGGCTGCAATTCATGCAGAGGCCATCAGCTGATCATGAGTATAACTTAAAATACACATGATGCTGCTTAAAGAAAGCAGGTGTGGGTCTCCACATCCACCAGAGAGGGGGTGGGAGAGGCAGACAGAGGCAAATACCTGTCAGGGAGGGGTGGGAGAGTAAAATTGCAGCATGTTTGTGTCACACACCTACCAGCACAGGGAATCAACCCCCCAACAACTATGTAGTGTTATCATAGTTAGATGCAGTTATTGGATGCACCACATGGGTTACTGGTAGTGGAGCAATCAGAACATATATGTGATGGAGAGCGACATCTGCAATAGGGATATGGTACATATAAGATAGTTGATGTACATGTGATCAGGTGCCAGCGTCAACACAGCCACAGTCTCACAGGGATGCACACACATTGACACACTTGGCAGGGCCAGGAGTACAACTCAGCAGTAGTGGGATTGCCACAACACATCACTGTGCAGGTATCACATGCACCACATGGGTCATATGGAGGTCGTAAGGGCAAAGATTATGAGGAGGTGTCAAACATTGGACAGCATGCTTCAGTATGCCCATGGGGGTTGTAGTTAATGTGGATGTGGCCATACACACCATACAACACGCACACACAAACACACTGGGTGCCAGTACTGACATGCATGGGTGCATGTCTACATGGGTGTGTGGTGGTCAACTGTGCCAGCAGGCTATACAAGGGTAGGTGATGGATATACCTTGGTATCAGGCCACATTACAATGGTCTGCATTGTGGTTCAGGGTTTAGTTTCTGCATTTTCCCACAAAGGTGGGTATTGTATCCCCAATCCAGTCACCTGGGTGACTATTGTGTGTGGCCAATACTGTGCATTGCCTGCCATGTATGAGTTCCTAAGTCCATGACATGTATGGTGTCTAGGATGTGCACACCTTCCACATGCATGTACAGTGACATGTGGAACTGTACTTGGGTTTCTGGCCCATGTTGTGAACACGGATTGTCATCAGATGTGCCAGTCTTGCCCACCTGTGGCAGGAACTGGTAATGGGCAGCAGGTTTACCCTGCACCTACATTGATAGCATGCTAACAGCATTCCCTGGTGTCAGTGGCATCTGTCCATACATGGCATGTTGTCAGCCATGCTATGTCCATTGTGGGTCACATGTGAAGGCACCACAGGTGGTGCAGGTGTCTATTGGAGAACATGGGGAAGGTGCACTGTCTGCATGTACATGCATATTGGACAGATGGGCAGGGTGACATGCCCTCTGTAACCCACTGCTATCACTCCATAGTCACTATCGGTGGCCAATATGCAGTGTGCTACCCACATATTGGCTGTTGCCTAGGCATGTGTCTATATGAGACATGGGTAGAGAGTGTGATCTGGTAATAGTGGGGTTGCTAACTGTCATTGCCTGGCCTTGATGTCACATGTATGGGTATGGCTTTGCATCCCAGCCTCTCATCTATTTTACATTTGTTATCCCAGTACGGTTGACATCATGATATATAGTAGGGCCACCATTTAAGAAATATGCAAAACCCACTCCACATTGGCCACGGATGTCATACACTCACAACCACCTCTGCACAGGATACAAGTTACAAACACACACACACACACACACACACACACACACACACACACACACACACACACACACACACACACCTATCATGTCTTGGAGCAGAACCCCTACCTAACTAGTTTATTACACTACAGCACTACACAGTTATAGTACACGCCATGGATGTTACTGGTGTATTCTTTCCCCAAAGGTGTATTTCACAATGGTTGACATCAGCAGGATTACCTAAGAAGGGCATTTCAACTGTACTGCAAGTGAGTAGCCTAGAATGCATTGCTCCCTATACAGGCAGTGAGACGCACTCAAACATCCACAACTGACATGTGTGGGTATCAAACCCCTGACTGCAGTCTATATCACACTACAGCATGGAGCTGTTACAGGGCGCACCACAGGGATTACAAGAGAACTCCTTCCCCAAAGGTGTATTGCCCAATGGATGACATCAGCAGGATTACCAAAGTCATGCATTTCAAATGTACTGCAAGTGAGTAGCCTAAAATGCATTGTTCCCTACACAGACAGTGAGACGCACTCAAAACATCCACAACCAACATGCGTGGGTATAGAACCCCTGACTGAGGTCTATACCATACTACAGCATGGAGCTGCTATAGGATGCACCAGAAGGATTACAAAAGATCTCCTTTCCCAAAGGTTTATTTCACAATGGATGACATCAGCAGGAATACCAAAGTAGGGAATTTCAAATGTACCGCAAGTGAGTAGCCTAAAATGCATTGCTCCCTACACAGACAGTGAGACACACTCAAAACATCCACAACTGACATGTGTGGGTATAGAACCCCCGAGTGAGGTCTACATCACACTACAGCATGAAGCTGTCATAGGACACACTATGGAGGTTACTAGAAAACCCCTTCCCAAAGGTGCATTTCACAATGGATGACATCAGCAGGATTACCAAATTGGGCATTTCAAATGTACTGTGAGTGTGTAGCCTAAAATGCATTGCTCCCTACACAATCAGTGAGACACACTCAGAACTTCCAGAACCAACATGTGTGGGTATAGAACCCCTGACCAAGGTCTATATCACACTACAGCATAGAGCTGTAATAGGATGCACCACAGGGATTACGAGAGAATGCTTTCCCGAAAGGTGTATTTCACAATGGATGACATCAGCAGGATTACCAAAGTAGGGCATTTCAAATGTACTGTGAGTGAGTAGCCTAAAATGCATTGCTCCATACACAGACAGTGGAAAACACACAAAACATCCAGAACTGCAACACTCCAGTTGTACACAGTCACCAGACACACTACAGAGATTATTGGGCTACAACTTCCCAGAGGTGCATTTCTAGGTTGGTGACATCAGCAGCCTTAGCAAAGCTGAGTATATGAATTGTAAGGAGTGTGGGTACCCTGAAAAGCATTGCTCTCTACACAGTCAGACACACACACACACACACACACACACACACACACACACACACACACACACACACACACACACACACACACAATTGCCATGTTTTGGGTTAGAACACCTACCTAACTACTTTATCACACTACAGCAATACACAGTTACAGAATGCACTACAAAGATTACTGGGCTGCAGCCTTCCTAGAGGTATATTTCTATGTTGGTGACATCAGCAGCCTTGGCAAAGTTGAGTATATGAATTTTAACGAGTGTGAATACCCTAAAAAGCATTTCTCTCTACACAGGCAGTCACACATAATTGCCATGTCTGGGGTTAGAACACCTACCTTATCACACTACACAGTTCCAGGACATGCTATGGAGACTACTGGCTTACAACCTTCCCAGAGATATATTTCTAGGTTGGTGACATCAGCAGCCTTGGCAAAGTTGAATATATGAATTGTAAGGAGTGTGTGTACCCTAAACAGCATTGTTCTCTACACAGTCAGACACACACACACACACACACACACACAACTGCCATGTCTGGTGTTAGAATACCTACCTAATTACTTTATCACACTACAGTAGTACACAGTTACAGGATGTGCTATGGAGATTACTAGGCTGCAACCTTCCCAGAGGTGTATTTCTAGGTTGGTGACATCAGCAGCCTTGCCAAAGTTGAGTATATGAATTGTAAGAAGTGTGAGTAGCCTAAAAAGCATTGATCTCTACACAGTCAGACACGCACACAATTACTCTCACACACACAGTTCCAATTCTGTGGTGAGAACTCATGCCTAGCTAGTTTATCACACTACAGCAGTACACAGTTATGGGATGCATCACGGAGATTACTGGGCTACAGCTCTCCTAAGGGTGTATTTCACATTGGATGACCTCAGGGCAGGCTTGTTATAGTAGGGCTATGGGGAGGGCGGCGTGTGCATGGGCCAGAACCCATTCATCTAGGGGTTGACATGCCACATGCGGGCACAGGGTCATATGTCACAGGTACATGTATACAGCTAATACATGACTACTTCCTTGTATAGTCATGTTGCACAGCTGGCACGTGCACCACATAGTCTATAATGCTGACAGATACTGGTGGCTATTATCTGCAGTGGGTGACATCTGCACCTCATGTGTTTGGGGCACTTTAGATGTGTGCTGTGTGGGACATGGCTGGATGGCTCCTTGTCATGGTTGCCCTCTTCCACACATCTATGTCCATCTGCCTTTGGCTTATTATAGTGTGTTGTCCTTACACATATGTCTGTATTCCTATCCACTGTGTGTGTAAGGCAGGAGTGGTGTATACTGACATACACTAAGAACTGCGACTGCCAGATATGTCTGGTCCACTGGTGTTTGCAGCCATGGCCTTCATGTGGTTATGTGTGTGAGCATACCCAGTATGAAGTTTCAGTATGTTGTTGACTGACGTTGCCTTCATTTCTCTGTGTGTGTGAGCATGCCCAGTATGGCCGTCTGTATTGCATGTGTGGGTCAAGTCTAGGTAGTGTGTACTGTGGTGCTGACCTTTGTGTTGTACACCGACAGGTAGCAGGATGTGTCTGCAGGGTATGCATTGGTCAGTTGGCATTGACTGTTGTTACATTTCTGCATAATGGGGGGGGGCACACCTGACTGTTTCTACATTTCTACATAGGTTTGGGGGGCCACACCTGACTGTTATGATATTTGTATGTAGGATGGGGGGCACACCTGACTATTTCTCCATTTCTACACAGGTTTGGGGACACACACCTGACTATTACTATATTTCTAAGTCAGATGGGGAGGGCACACCTGACTATTTCTACATTTCTACACAGGAGTGGGGGGCGCACACCTGACTTTTACAATAAGTCTACATAGGATGGGGGGGGCACACCTGACACCTGTACACATTTGCTAGGACTGTACTGGTATGTCGCAGACTCCATTTCAGTCTGTAGTCTTACCTATTGTGCTGGCTAGAGGCATACCAGTGTACTACAGATCTTAGCTTTTAATTGCCTACATATTAGTTTCTGACTTCCTAGTCTTCACAACTGACATCCAAATGGCTGGCCTGCTGTAGTCTGTCTGTGTAGGCCTGCGGGGGGGGGGTTACCCATAGGCCTCATTCAGAGGCCATAGTACAGCATTTGTTTGTGATTGTCTACACCTGTCCTGCTGGCTGTGACTGTTGTTGGGTATGTGACCACCCCCCCCCGACTGGCATGTGTGAGTCACTTACCTTATGGGTGTCCCAGTATTGCGGATGGTGCTGCAGAGCTGCCTATGTTGGATGCACATAGCACACTCCCTATACATGGTTGAGCACAGGTAATGTCATGTTTGGCATCCCTTTTATTGTATGTGCGAGTCAGAGAGAGGTGTCATTTCCTGGGTCCCTACCGTGTCAATGCATGTGCTATGCTTTGCCTCTTTGCCAAGCCCAGGGCATACTGGGCATGCCTCCTTCTGTCTACTGGGACAGGCTCAGGTTGTTCCTCCTCCGAGTCACTCTGTACCTGTGCAGGCCTTGGCAATGGTGGGGGGCTGTGTGACCCTGCCCCATGCTGTTCCTGCTGCAGCTGTTTCCGCAGGATCATATTGTGTAGCATGGCACATACAAGGACAATTTGGGTACATGTAGTTGGAGAGTACTGCAAGGCTCCACCAGATGTGTCCAGGCACAGGAACTGTGACTTGAGCCTCCCAAACACATGCTCTGTTATGATTCGTGTCTGTGCCTGTGCCTCATTATGGAGTTCTTGTTCTGGTGTGTGTGCATTTCTGATGGGTGTCATCAGCCATGGCTCCAGTGCGTATCCAGCACCCCCCACTAGGTGACCATGTGGGATGTCCCCAATGGCAAATCTCTGGTACAGCTGCAACAGATGCCAGATGTGGGAATTGTGATAGCTTCCAGGGCAGCCAGCACACGCATTCATTATTATGCCCTGGGCATCACACATGACCTGGCAGTTGATGGAGGGGAAGCCCTTGCGGTTGATGTAGACCCTACCCCGCTCACCGGGTGATGCTTTGATGTGTATGTGTGTGCAGTCTATTGCACCCACTACCTCAGGGTATTCTGCTATTTGGTAAAAGAGACGCATATTGCTGGCCAACGCCTCACGGGTTTTAGGGATATATACGTGCTCACAGTCATGTGCTGACATGGCATCCAGCAACAGGCGGATTGCCCTGGATACTGATGCTTTGAAATCCCCAGCATATACCCAGTTGGCCTTTGGAAGGTACCTGTAGCTAGTATTCTTAGGCCTACACATACCTTGGTATCCACTGGGATGGATTCCCCTCTGTTTGTTCTGTGTGTGAGGTGTGGCTGGCACAGCTCAACAATTTGCTGTAGGAAGTCCCTGTCCACACTATAGCACTCCACTATCTCCAGCTCATGTAGCCCTTATGTGGTTACCCTGGATCTGTACACTCTTCTCCATCTCCTCACTGTGGGTTGGTCGGCAGCATTCACATCCTCACCACCCTCAGTCTCTTGCACATGCTGGTTTATGATAGCAAAAGCAGCCCCTAACATTTTTTGTTTTGCTTTTGTGTTGTAAAATTTCCCCGTTTGTATACACTGGTGGTGCAGAGTTTTTGGGAAAAGACAAGAGGGAAAGGTGCTAGCATAGATTATAGTGGTGTGTTGGGCTGGGCTGGCCTGCTGCCTGTGTAATTGGCTGATTCTGATACATTTCACCTACCAACTAATCTAGTTCTCCTTGATTACCTTCCTACTGCTGTTTTCCCTTCCCATTGCCTTCCTGTTTAAGGCCAGGAGTGTGCTGTGCAAACAGAGTGCTCAAATGTGCACAGAGCTGCTATTTCCTGGTTTACTTTTTTTTCTTTAAAACCCGGTGCACGGCGCACACACCCGGTTAGGCTTTGTAAAGAGTGCAAGGCAGGTTTAGACACACCTTAGCTAGGAACAATCTCGAGGCACAGGGCTCCAATCCACTTACAGTATGCCTGACACCCCCCATGATGTCACCTATATCTTAGTCTTGCACCTAGCTATTCATACTCCTACACTGTTGGGACCTGCCTCACATGCTGGGGAACACTGGAATTCACTATCCTTCCCCTCATTTACATAGTTACTTGTCTCACACTGAGTCTCCCCTCTTGGCAACCATTACTCACTGGTCAGGTTGTCTTCTGTGTGTCATTGACTTGCATGGCAGAATACTGATTTTAGTTAGAATGCTTATTTTAGGTTGATTTTATTACTTTCCCCCCGATCCTGTTTGCGCGCCACTGCCCTATGCTTAAACAGCCGAGATCGGCGAAAAAAAAAAAATAAAAGTTGTTTTTTTTATTTTTTTATTGTTTGCAATGCCAATGGCCTTCTACTTGGCCATTGGCATGCTTCCTCAATGATATGCAGCCTTTATTTGGAGCTGTCATAGCTCCATTTTGTATTTTGCAGAAATGTACTCAGTTACTAATCGAGTACATTTCTGCAGATAGCACTTGCCTTGCATGGACTATTGAAACCTTCCTGGATTGCAAAATTACCTCATTTGCATGAATTTCTCCTGCAAATGAGGTGATTTGCATACCAGGGCTTAGTCTATGCATGTAGTGCAAGAGCTCTCGTGCACGCCCCTGCAGGCTGTCCCTGGATCGCATGGCAGACATATTGCCTGCACTAATCATGCACGCAGTGCAGGGCATAGAGAATCCACGGGCATGTGGCTTGTTTTTTTTTTTTTACTCAAAATTAAATCTTTTATTCTGCAATTTGAATCCACCTTCTCTGATTTTCTAAATGAAGTCACAAAAATTTTGTAAGAAAACTTATTTACTGTAGTGTTGCCACAGAGTATGTGCCAGAGGTACAAACTGTATGCTATATATTTTTCAGGACATCCTGACAAAAATAATAGACATGACATTTGCCATGATGCAAATTAAGCAGATTACAAATATGACGGAAAACTAGAGATGCTAAAATCACCATACAGGAAAACTAGAGATGCTAAAATCACCATACATTTGAGACCATCGAAATAACAAGCAATCATTGAAAAGAGAGCTGCAAAGATAACACTCCTGCTACTTTTGACTGTGATGAATATTGAAAAGATATAAGTGAGCAGATCCTTTATAAAGGTTCTTTTATTGTTTACATGGTTTTGTCAATGCATTTGCAGCTAGCTGAGATGTTCAGCAAAAAGGGTGCATACAGCAAAATGCATCATTGTAGCTAATAAAAACCAGCATATTTGCGAGGAAACATCGAAACAGCTGAATTAATTTGCAAAGGAGATAGCAGTTTAATTCAACACCAAAACGAAAAAGCTGCTACTTACATGTTTGGAAAATAATTTAAGAAAACTG
Source organism: Protopterus annectens (assembly GCF_019279795.1). NCBI lineage: Eukaryota > Metazoa > Chordata > Ceratodontiformes > Protopteridae > Protopterus > Protopterus annectens. The sequence goes on from NC_056739.1 coordinate 357,522,732, forward strand.
CGTTCATATACTGTACAACCCTAATGTGCACTTATCTCAATAGCGTTCCTTTGTTTACCCTTTTCTGTAAAATCATTACAGCTTTTATGAACCCTGTACTACAAGGATCAGCAGATGTCCTAATTTATACAGAGTTTTGCCTCCTTCGGTAAAGCCTACTTTTGCTTTCTTCCTTTAATTCTGATCCAGGTAGAATGTGGTCATCACAAATTGCATACTTACCCCATAAACCCATCCAGTGAAAGTGTTTTACTTCCTACATCAAGACAAATGCTTGAATATATGTTCACAATAAACTACAGAGTTCAAATCATAGAAAATATTGAAAACAGCATTGATGGACAGACTGATACAAATAAAAAAGAATCTAAACTAAGCTACACTATATTCCTGACTGAATCTAAAAGAATTTACTATACCCTAATAGCTTACTTGGGCAAAGCAAGATGAAATATGCGAGAAGTCTTTCTAGTCAGGCTCCCAAACAGAATACCCTATATTCTGAGATTAATCCCTGTAAAATATAATATCTAGGATGACTTGCAGAATGACATTATCTGGTCACCTGACTCTAGATTCCCACAATGCCTCTTTTTGAAGTTTGAGACAGAAATTGACCATAGACGGCTGCAATACACGTTCAAATGTTTATGGTAGTGCCTGAAGGCCTCCCTTCTTTTCAATGCGCTGATGAACAAAGGCTCTGTCCCAGACCCAGTGTCTCTGGTCCTACTCAGCACTGTGGTGTGCCATTCAGTGATTTAACAGCTCATTTACATTTCCCTTATTTTTCTTAAAATAAGCCAGCTGGTTACCCATTGCTATATCAGTTCCCTCTATTAAAACATATAGATTTAATTCAGATACCATAATACATGTACATTTCTGTTCATTTCGTCAGGGTGCACTGTTATATTTTAACACAATTAACACAAGCAGAACTCACAAATACATTTTCAGCATGAGCATCTGTGCAAATCAGCTTAAAATACAAATTACATATAATTATTTACAAAATTCCAGCTAGATGTGCTGGTACAAGTCATACATCCACTGCCCTATTCTTCCTGGCATGACAAGCAGTACCTCCTATCGTCACAGGGGGAATGATACTTTTTTTATTTCAGAATCATGTTTTCATACTCATGAACAAATTCAGTAAGTCATTTTGGTGCTTTTACTCATCTGAGGTATTGTAGGTAATCTTCTCTTCAGCTACGTGTAGAAGACATGGAGGATCAGTGCTTACCTATCATTGATGTGTTCAAAACTATTACATGCTTACACTTATTAAACAGCAAAGTACATAATTTATTCTTGTACTGAACCTGTAAGGTTATTTCTGTATACATTTGCACTGAATATATTTCCCTTATAGGTTCATAGGTAAGTACTAGGCTATCTGCCCGAGGACATATGTAAGCCTAGCCAGAATGTGTTGGTTTTCACCACCCCCTTAGATTAGTTCCCTGTGCCTCTCTCCAGCAGAGCCACTTCAGTGATCCCCGGGGTAAATTTTCTGTTTCCCATCCACTTCTCAAGATTTCTCTTGAGTGAGGGACTCTGCCTAATGTAGACTTGAATCCTATTACAAAGCATGGGGAGTCCAGGGACAGGACTATATCCCTCCAGCAAGTTCTGTTTATCGTTATGGTGAGGTTTAGATCCCTAGAGTGTGTGGCTCTCAGGGATTTGTTTTTTTTTTAGGTGGAGCATGTCCATCAGTTCTGGGTTGGACATGGCCTTGTATGTCAGGTAGAGATCACCTCTGAGTAGGCGGAATGCAACCGAGTACAGCTGGAGTTTCTTCAGTCGGGCTGCATAGAACATCTGTTTGAGGCCAGTAATCCTCTTGGTGAGGTACTTGTGTGGTCTTTCCAGCTGTTGCAGGTGTCTTGTAAGGTACATCCCAAATGGAGCTTTGTACTCTATGATGGGTCTGATGAGTGATGAGTAGAGGGGCACAATAACCTCTTTTGTTCTAGATGCAAACCCTTTTGTGATTAGGTGGGCCACATAAAAGGATTTTCTAACCACCTTGGTAATATGATTATCAAAGGAGAGATTACTATCTACTTGGGTCCCCAGATCCCTTATTTCATTTTCTGTATTTAGTGGACTACCATGTATGTGGTAGTTTGCGTGTACTTTGTTTTATCCAAAGGGGATGACTATTCACTTTTTGGCATTTAGCTTGAGGCCATGATTTTGACACCAGGTATCCGTCTCAGTGAGACCCTTCTGGAGGATGTCTGTATTAGCTGGAGGGTCAGTTATGGCCCCCAGTTTGCAGTCATCTGTGAACTTGGTCAGCCATAGTCCTCTTGTACTTGCCTGTACTTCTGAGAAGTATATACCAAACAGGAGGGGTCCAAGGACTTAGCCCTGGGGGACGCCACTTGTAACCGGTTTAGAGTCGGACCTAGAGCCTGCAACGTTCACTGTGTGGGTTCTATCTGTGAGCCAATTGGCAACCCATCTCGTGACGCAGGGGTTTATGTTCAGGCTGGTGAGCTTGTCTATAATACTAGAATGGGGAATGGTGTTGAAAGCCTTTGCGAGGTTTAGGTAGGCTGTGTGGACCTCCTTTCCATTGTCTAAGGCCTTGGTAACTGTCTCAAAGAAGTCCACTAGGTTTAGGATCTGCCCTTAACAAAGCCAAACTGGGTAGGTTCTAATGCTTGGAGGTTCCCAATGTCTCTGTTAATGAGTTCCATGATGATGCGCTCCATAGCCTTGCAGACAAGGCTAGTCAGGCTTATAGGGCAATAGTTCCCGGGGTCCGTTGTGGCTCCACCTTTGTGGAGTGGGATAACTGTTGCTGTGCACCACTCTATGGGTATGTAGCCTGTAGAGAGGCTGAGTTTGAACAGTGTGTTTAGGTGAAGGGTTCATGATTAAATTTATTATGCAGAAAAATATGGAATTTCATAGAGTATTTTTACTAAATTCATCTGTAATACTAAATATTTTCTGTTTATTGCAAGATGATCTGGAAGAATATTGTGACTTCCTTCATGTTACATACATACATACAAATATTTCAAACATGGGCATAAATGCCCTTCTAGCTTGCCAATATACCAACACATTTGTTCCCATAATAATTGTCCAGCCTGTTCTTAAAAATATCTAAACTAGTGCTTTTTTTAATGTAATTTGGTAGTCTGTTCCATGCATCAGCTACTCTGTCAGAGAACCAATTAGTACACTTCTTATTCCTATAGAATCTTCTACACAGGTTGTCTGATGATTCTCTAGTACATTTTGATAACCCTAAACATTCCCAGAGGTAGTGGTCCCTAAATGCCTTATATACCTGAATAAGATCTCCTCTTAAATATCTGTAAGAGACACTGTACAAGTTCAGTTATTTTAGTCTTTCATAATAACTTAGATTTTCATACCCATGGATGCCCTTGGTATATTTCCTCCGCACTCTTTCCAGTTTACTCATGCTTGTCTTCTTATAGGGTTTCCATATTGTTATTCCATACTCAAGTTTGGGTCTAATGTAACTAACAAACAATGACTTCATTATTTTTAATTTCTTAGACTTTATAAATCTTTTTATACAACCTATAGTTCTATAACTAACATTAACCAGTTGGTTGATATGATTAGAAAAACGCATAGCTGAATCTACCTATATACCCAGGTCCTTAAATAGTCTACAGTTTCAATCACTGTGTGCTGTATTAAATATTCACCTTTCAGTTTATGTCTCCCAAATCTCATATGCTCAGTCTTTGATGTATTTATCAGCATATTATTCTCCTGTGCCCAAATGGTCAAGTTACTCAAGCTATTTTGCAGACATGCCTTATCTGTAATACTTGTAATCAGTTTAACCAATTTCAGGTTGTCTGTGTATAGACTGTAGAACACCTCAGATGTAAAAGTTAAGTCTGAAAGATACACTCTAAACAAGTAAGAGCCTAGGACAGAGCCCTGTGGAACACCCTGACTGTTACCAAGGATTTCACCTGTTCAGTTGCTGTATGATACTTGCCATGTCCTATTTGTAAGCCATGCAGCTATCCATCTTATCAAGAGTACATCAATACCTAGTTGTACAAATTTATTGATCAGTGTTTTGTGTATGACCCTGTCAAATGCTGAAGTTAAGTTTATATAAACTACATCACAGCACAATTTTTCATTCACAGCTGTTATTATATTGTTATAGAACATCATGGGTAATAGATCTATTTTCATCATATGCATGCTGATATATGGTTTCTAGTCCCAACCTATCTTGTTCTGACAATAACTTATCCAGTATTATCTTCTCCATTAATTTTTCACAACACAAAAGTAGACTTAAAGGCCTATATGATTCTGGGTTTGTCCTACTCCCCTTTCCCTTAAAGACAGGTTTAATAAGCATATGTTTCCAGTCTTGAGGAATCTCCCCATAGTTATATGACCTAGTGAATAATAGGTATAATGGTACTGTAAGTTCTTGCTGAAGTGTTCTCAGGTCATTGTTACTAATTCTGTCTCCTCCCTGCGCTTTGTTTGGATATAGTTTGTGCAGTTTGTTTTTCAATATAATCTAATTTGATTCCAGTATCTGGGGTAACTGGATGTCACTTGGACAACTTATCACTCCTTTTGTGGAGCCAAACTGTTTGCATAAGATTTTGTAAATATATCTATAATCCATTGTGTCTGAGAATAAATTTTAGAATCTGCACACAGTTTATCAATTTGTGTATCTTTACTCCTTCCACATCTTATGTATCTATAAAAAGGTTTCCTATTATGGTCAATATCTTTATATACATTTTCTTCAAATTTTTCTTGATCTTGTCTCACACTATGCTTAATCTTTTTGTCCAGCTTGTTTATTTCAGTTTTCAAAGTTGTATCTCGACTTCTCTTCCATTTCTTATATTTTTTTGTCTCTAACCTTAATCAAATATCTCATCCTTTTGTAAATATATCCCCCTGATGTTGTTTGCCTAGATCCTGATGTTAAAATTTTTTTTTGACTTTTTGCACGCAAACAATTTCACTTTCAAATCTTTCCACACTCGTTATATTTTGTTGTCTGTATTCAGCTTGTCTCCTTTAGGGAGTGGGTACTTTGTTCAACCTTTGCAAATATCTGCAGTGAAATTATGGCTTTGCAATGTGGCTCACGTACCTTACCTGCAGTCACGTCATGAAAGATTGCTGTAAGTAACACACTTTTAAATTCTGAAAGTAAGAAATTGTGCATAGTATTTCTCACTAACCTATGTGCTGATCTATTGTTGCTACTGCAACACCTCAACCCCCCTCTGCCTAACTGAGGTCAGATATATTGTTTATGCCAGAACTATTTTGGAAGAAATGACTGTCTTATGCAAGTATCATATTAATAATTAGTGTGTGGCCAACATAAAGCAAAGCATTTTTAAAAGCTGTCTATAATACAAATAATACGCTAATGAAATTATGTGGCAGGGCAAATATGTTCATATCTGTTTGTGTATATATATATATATATATATATATATTTATATATATATATATATATATATATATATATATATATATATATATATATATATATATGTATGTGTTTGTGTGTGTGTGTGTGTGTGTGTGTGTGTACACACACACACACACACACACACACACACACATATATATATATATATATATATATATATATATATATATATATAATAGTATAACCGCAAAAACTGAAGAAAATTAAAAGTACTAGTAAACTTCAGAATAGAAAATAACAAACAAAATGCGGAATAAAATAATTACACAGACACTAAACTGGTGTTTAAGCTTTCGCTCTTATTAGATAGAAGAGCTTCTTCAGAATGAACATAGGAAAACTGTTACAATTTCAAAAATATGCAAAATCATGTGATCTAACAGATTCTAAAATTCTAAAATTCTAATAATGATGAATGCATATATTAATATAATGAGGTACTAGAACCAATAGGAATAATGCATATTAATAAATTAAAATGTGAAGGCTAGTGAATAAACCAACTCAATAGTAGTGCCAAACAATGTACATGTAAGTAATCAAAGAGAGCAGAACTCTAACAAAAAACTAATAACTAAAAATGGTGTACAGAACTATAAACATTAAGCAATAAAAATTAACTGTACCATTTAAGAGCACATTTGATGTTGACACTTTCATTCAAACCTGGAAATAATTCAGAATTAAGTAATAACTGCCATTTCAATTCTCTAAGTTCCAGAAATAAGTCCCAGTCACCAAAAAAACAATCAATTTGTTCAAGAACCATGAAGTTAAATTTAACAAAATTAGAACAGTAAGTGCTATGTTTAGCTAGGGCATTGTTCATATTTTTAGATCTAATAGCAGACAAATGTTCCTTAACTCGATCAGATAATTTCCTAGAGGTTTTACCTATGTAAAAACAGTTGCATGAAGTACAAATTCCTGCATATACAACAATAGAAGATTGGCAGTCATAAGCTTTGTTAAACTTGATGTTGTAGTTGCAATGGGGAAAGGTGTAATGAGAGCCTTCATAAATGAATGGACAGACAACACATTTCCCACAGCTAAACATGCCAGGAGAGGAAAGTGAAGGATGAGTACCAACGGAAAAGAAAGGAGGGTCTCTGTTTTCCAAACACATACGAATAGTCTTGGTTCTCTTATAAGAGAATAAAGGAGAGGTGCCTAAAGCTGATAACATATGGTGTGATTCCTTCAAAATGTCCCAGTTTTTACAAATAATATTCCTAATAGCAGACATGTCTCTAGAGATAGGTAATGGAAAATTGAGAGTCATGTCAGGTTTTTTGGAAACATTAGATATATGAGTAGGTTTAAAACCAAATAATAAAATGGGTAGATGTGTGACATATCTGTTTAGGGAAACATCATGGAATATGGAATCTATTAAATGAGGGGGGTAGTTTCTACAGATAAACATGTGTTTTAATAATGCAGATTGTGTATGAAATTCATCATCATGACTAACTAGTCTAGAGATTCGAATAAACTGGCTACGTACAACATTCTTTTTCATAAAAAAAGGATGTGAGCTGGTGAAATCTAAAAGGTTGTTTTTATAAGTGTCTTTTCTATGTAAAGTGGAACATAAATCACCAGAAGGAGAAGTGTAAATCCTGGTGTCCAAAAATGCAAAGTTGTTACCTCTAGCAGAGACAATAAGGTTAAGAAAACCAATACTTTGTTGCATGTTGGATAGAAATAAATCAAGAGAAGACTGACTGCCATTCCAAGCAAAAACAATATCGTCAATAAACCTTTTGTAAATAATAACAGAGTCAAAATTAGGAAGTAAATTAAGCTTTTCCAGTTCCCAAGCACTAAGAACAATATTGGCAAAAGAAGGGGCAAGAATAGAACCCATGGCCACACCCTTAACTTGTTTATAAACTTGGTTATTAAAGAAAAAGAAATTATTGTTCAAAACAATGTCAACTAAGATACATAAAGTGTCAATCTTGGTAGCAGAAAAGTTAGTGTACTTGCTTAAAAAAGTTTTAAAAAGATGTAAGCCTTCTAAATGAGGTATGTTTGTATAAAGACCTTCAACGTCTAAAGTAACAAAAATACTGTCAGATAATTTGTCTTTCATAAGGTGTAACTCATTAAGAAAAGCCCATGAATCTTTAAGGTAATATGGGGTAGATTGTACTAAGGGGTTAAGAATGGAGTCTAAAAAGTCTGCAATTTTTTCTGTTTTAGTCTTTTTGTTGGAAAAAAGAACCATTAGAACCATTGTTCTTTAACATGTCAAGGTATGTACTTTCTAAAAAATGATCAAGACTTGTTAAACAAAGGACTATCATTCGTCCCTTCACAGGGCAGTGTTTTATCAGACATACTTATTGATTTACGCTTGTTTGGGCGAGCAGTTGCTCTGAAGCTATATTTTTATACAGACGCTTCAAGACATAAGACTGAGAATGTATCTGGTCTGCATTTCCACAAAAACAAATGTTCTTATACACCTCCATTTCCAGCACATGTTGAATCCTTTATAAAAATGTGCGAACAAGATTTATATCAATATTTCTTTAGCGGTGAAAGAAAATGTTTGTATTTTAACATGTCTAGAGATATTAGATTGTCTTTAAATAAGCTGGTTAATGATTCTTCTATTGTATTGAGACCAGTAGACAAGGGCGGTGGTATTGCTCTGTTTGATTCTGAGAATTATCAAACCCTGATGTTAGATATGTTAAATGTTGATGCGACTTATTTAAGGATAGATCAAAGAAAGCTCTCAGGAATCATTAATGCTATCAAAGACGACTTATATGATCTACTTATGTGTTGTCAGTTATCACCTAGTCTTTATGAGTTTTTACTTAATGATAGCCCAGTTGTTCCAATCATCAAGGGTTTACCAAAACTTCATAAAGGTACCTTTTCCCCTCCTTTGCGTCCAATTGTGTCTAGTGAAAAGTGGGTCACAGAAAATATCTCTATATATTTAGAAGACACACTTAGACCTTTAGTTGATGAAGTCCCGAGTATCCTTAAAGACACCTATCAGCTATTATCAGCTTTAGATACATTAGAGACACATCTTATAAAAGGTAAACATTTATTAGTGTCTATGGACATTCAAAGTCTTTTTACTTCTATCCCTAATGACCAAGGGATACAAGCAATAAGAGAAGTACTCCAAGTCTTTCCTTCTGTGGACAGGAATCAGGAAATTTTAATATGTCATCTATTAGATTTAGTTTTAAATAATAATGTATTCTCATTTGAAGACAACTTATATTTACAAGTATCTGGGGTAGCCATGGGCACCCCTTGTGTGAATACGTACGCAAACCTAGTCTTATATCACTGGGAAAGGGAATATGTTTTCACAAGCATCTATTTTAGCAAAGTTCTAGACTATAAACGTTTTGTAGATGACATTTTAAGTGTTTGGGATGGTTCCACAGAAGAATTCTGTTTATTTAGAAATTATCTTGAAAGCATGACAAATTTTCTCAAATTTACAGCAGTAACTTCTTTTGACTCGGTATGTTTTTTAGATGTCTCTCTAGATATTAGAGATGGTACACTGACTTCAACATTGTATAGAAAATTATGTTGGAGAAACACAATTTTACATTATGATAGCATGCACCCACGTCATGTTTTCAGTGGGATAGTTAAAAGTCAGTTTATTAGACTCTCCAAGATTTGTAAAGACAACATGGATCTATTAATAGAGGCTGACAAAATGGAAAAAATATTTTTAGATAGAGGCTATGATCAAGAGTTAGTAAAGAATATCAGAAGGCAAGTTTTAGATAGAGCAGAAACACCCAGAACTGCAACTAGATACAAACACTCATTTTTTCCTCCTCATACAAATGAAAATAAAAAAAGCACAGATATGAGGGTGAGCTTTGTGACTACTTACACCAATGATAGTGTAAATATTAAGAAAATTATTGCTAATAACTGGAAAGTTTTATTAATAGATGACCGCACTTTGAATTTAGTAGGTAAGAACCCTCACTTTATCTATAGAATCAACAAGAATTTAAAAAGACTTTTATGTGATAAGGCAAATAATGGAAGACTTGATATAGTACATTTAAGGAATAATTTAGGTACGTTTCCTTGCAACCATTGCAATTATTGTAAGTATCTAACTAAAAAACATGAATTCATACATTCAGATCTTTCCTATACATTTGTACCTAGATTCCAGGCTACCTGTGATACCACAGGCATAATATATCTGGCCACCTGTGAACAATGTTCAGTGTTCTACGTAGGCCTGACAAAGAGGAAGTTGAAAAATCGCATTTATAACCATCAATATGACATCAAAAATAAAAATGAGCTTAATGCTCTAGCAAAGCATATCCAACTTTTCCCTGGTCATACCTTTGTGTTTAGAGTTTTACAAATAGTAGAACCGAACATTAGAGGTGGTGATTATATGAAATTATTAGAGTTGAAGGAACTGAAATGGATCCTTAGGTTAAAAGGTCACTACCCCCCTGGACTTAATGCCTATGTCTCATTAAGATCTTTTTTGAATACACGCAGATGAATAGTTGTATATTTATTTATCCATATTTACTTATTTATCTATACATATATTTTTATTTATTTAATCATTCATCTAATTGATATATATATTTATAACATGGAACCTGATTTTAAACTGATTTTAACATGGATTTACAGTATTACATCTTTCTTGTAGACAAGGCCTTATAATTAGAAAATGTTTTATAAATTCTATACATATACATTATTTTGTTTCTACAAATAGCAATATAGTATAAAAGTAAATAAGAAGATTGTTCATAGAATAATTTGAATATCATGCATAAATATTTAAGTTTTTATCCAGGGACTTGAACCTATGAATTTTGCAGAATTTTGCACTGTTTAGTTTGTATATTAACGTGCATTAAGATTTCACAGGCATATTTTATATGAGTTTTCATATGTCTTAATTTGAAGCAGTGAGGTTTCTTACATACTTTTTATTAATGCTTTTATTTAAATTCTAAATTTTAAAATATTTTTTATAAATAGAAAAAGTTCTGCATTACCCAGTGTTTTGCCCAGATGAAGCTTTTAGCATGCATAGTCATGTTGCTTGAAGCGTTTCCCTTTTAAGGGTTGATTGTTTTATTGTGAAATTAATTGAATAATTTGAATGTATCTTCACTATATATTCTCTGAAAGTTCATTCATTGTATACATGGTCTGAAGAAGCGTATCAGGAGATACGCGAAAGCGCTTACCTTTGTTAAAATAAAGTCTTTCTTCATTTATTGATAACAGTCGTGGTGAGTTTAAGTTTTGCCTACCAGTTGTTTGTAAACTTGGTTATTGAAGAAAAAGAAATTATTGTTCAAAACAATGTCAACTAAGATACATAAAGTGTCAATCTAGGTAGCAGAAAAGTTAGTGTACTTGCTTAAAAAAGTTTTAAAAAGATGTAAGCCTTCTAAATGAGGTATGTTTGTATAAAGACCTTCAACGTCTAAAGTAACAAAAATACTGTCAGATAATTTGTCTTTCATAAGGTGTAACTCATTAAGAAAAGCCCATGAATCTTTAAGGTAATATGGGGTAGATTGTACTAAGGGGTTAAGAATGGAGTCTAAAAACTCTGCAATTTTTTCTGTTTTAGTCTTTTTGTTGGAAATGATATGTCTAAATGGAGGGTCAGTTGCATTTTTATGAATCTTAGGTATTCCAAATAGTTTCCCAAGACTAGGAGAAGGCACAGACATAAACATGTATTCATCTAAAGAGATGGCATTAGATAACTTTAAGTTCCGTAATGTCCTGTCAATGAGGTTGAAATGCTTATGTACTGTTTTGATGTCAACACGTACAAAATATCCATTGTCACATAAGGTAGATTCAATTTTCTGAATGTATAAGTCTTGTTCCATGAGGACTAAACCATTTCCCTTGTCTGCACGCATAATACGTAAGGACTTGTCTTTAGATAGTTCAGATAAAGACATTCTTTCTGCATTAGATAAGTTGAACCATTTGCTGGTATTTTTAGAATGATGTAAGTCCCTTAGATCTCTTTCACATATTTTTAAAAATGAAAGAATAGAAATGTTAAGGGCAGGGTTATATAAACTTTTGGGTTTGAGTGCAGTGATGTGATTGGAAACATCAGTATCATCAGAGGAAGCACTAGTGTCAGAGAAGTTGTCACTATTAGAATTTTGTTTAGAGGGTGGGGGGTCTGAGTGTAAGAGACGTAGGTTAAGTTTTCTAGCATATAGCTTTAAATCAAGTAGTAAATCAGGTAAATGTGCACGCTGTGCAGGTATAAAGTTAAAACCTTTATAATGAAGACAATAAAATCAGACTTAATGATACCAAAAAACAAATTATAACTTTGAACTCAGCTTTATTAGCTCATAAGGATTTCCATTTATTTGAACATTTATATCGTGGCATCAACCAGCGTGTGGATAGACATGTTACTACTTTAATTGCCAGAAAGAAAAGCAAACTTAACAGAGACTTGTTTCAGTATAGCAACAACTCTGCATATCCTGTTAAAAGTCCAACGAAACGTTTTCAAACTCTGCGACAGTTGCCACGTTCTAAATTTAACTCTAAATATGCCCCTCAGGATACTCACAGTTCCCATGGTTACCAACATCGCTCTCAATACAGAAATTTTAACATGAATCTCAACGCATCACCTTCCTTCACTTATGCGAATGATTCCAACACTCGCAGAGCTGCTGGCGTTCCATCTAATCAACACAGAGCGGTTACAGTTGCTTCCAACCTACGTAACCTGAATTTGAATCCACAAAATCCATCTGCCCCTGTTCAACATGTTCAAAACATCAACACACATCCCTCCAATGTACCCGATGCATTTTCTGATCAGTTTTCTGCTGCTCACGCTACTACGGATGTGTCTCCCATTCTGCCTTCAGCTCCAGCTCTCAACGCAGCTCCTGCTGCTCGCATTGATGATTTTTTAACAGTACATCCTCAAGAAACGTCAAACCATCAGAACGACAACTTCCTCTCCCCATTTCAAGGCAAGGGAAGAGGAAAATCAAGAAATCCACTCACAAGCAAGAGACCTTTACACCTTCGGTCTCCAAAATCACGAATTATAACCAGAAGCTCCCTCAGGTCCTAAAGACTGCCTCTTCTACTCATACTGCTGTTCATACATTTTGTACAGCAGCAGAAACACCTAACACATCTTTTAATGTTCCTTATCCCATTAACTCACTAAACAGCAATGACACTGCCATTTTTAACCTTACTGCACGCTCTTTTTCTCAAGAGCAATTACACACACTTTATAAAGGTTTCAACTTTATACCTGCACAGCGTGCACACTTACCTGATTTACTACTTGATTTAAAGCTATATGTTAGAAAACTTAACCTACGTCTCTTACACTCAGACCCCCCACCCTCTAAACAAAATTCAAATAGTGACAACTTCTCTGACACTAGTGCTTCCTCTGATGATACTGATGTTTCCAATCACATCACTGCACTCAAACCCAAAAGTTTATATAACCCTGCCCTTAACATTTCCATTCTTTCATTTTTAAAAATATGTGAAAGAGATCTAAGGGACTTACATCATTCTAAAAATACCAGCAAATGGTTCAACTTATCTAATGCAGAAAGAATGTCTTTATCTGAACTATCTAAAGACAAGTCCTTACGTATTATGCGTGCAGACAAGGGAAATGGTTTAGTCCTCATGGAACAAGACTTATACATTCAGAAAATTGAATCCACCTTATGTGACAATGGATATTTTGTACGTGTTGACATTAAAACAGTACATAAGCATTTCAGCCTCATTGACAGGACATTACGGAACTTAAAGTTATCTAATGCCATCTCTTTAGATGAATACATGTTTATGTCTGTACCTTCTCCTAGTCTTGGGAAACTATTTGGAATACCTAAGATTCATAAAAATGCAACTGACTCTTCATTTAGACATATTATTTCCAACAAAAAGACTAAAACAGAAAAAATTGCAGACTTTTTAGACTCCATTCTTAACCCCTTAGTACAATCTACCCCATATTACCTTAAAGATTCATGGGCTTTTCTTAATGAGTTACACCTTATGAAAGATAAATTATCTGACTGTATTTTTGTTACGTTAGACGTTGAAGGTCTTTATACAAACATACCTCATTTAGAAGGCTTACATCTTTTTAAAACTTTTTTAAACAAGTACACTAACTTTTCTGCTACCAAGATTGACACTTTATGTATCTTAGTTGACATTGTTTTGAACAATAATTTCTTTTTCTTCAATAACCAAGTTTACAAACAAGTTAAGGGTGTGGCCATGGGTTCTATTCTTGCTCCTTCATTTGCCAATATTGTTCTTAGTGCTTGTGAATTGGAAAAGCTTAATTTACTTCCTAATTTTGACTCTGTTATTATTTACAAAAGGTTTATTGACGACATTGTTTTTGCTTGGAATGGTAGTCAGTCTTCTCTTAATTTATTTCTATCCAACATGCAAAAAAGTATTGGTTTTCTTAACCTTATTGTCTCTGCTAGAGGTAACAACTTTGCATTTTTGGACACCAGGGTTTACACTTCTCCTTCTGGTGATTTATGTTCCACTTTGCATAGAAAAGACACTTATAAAAACAACCTTTTAGATTTCACCAGCTCACATCCTTTTTTTATGAAAAAAAATGTTGTACGTAGCCAGTTTATTCGAATTTCTAGACTAGTTAGTCAGGATGATGAATTTCATACACAATCTGCATTATTAAAACACATGTTTATCTGTAGAAATTATCCCCCTCATTTAATAGATTCCATATTCAATGATGTTTTCCTTAACAGATATGTCACTCATCTACCCATTTTATTATTTGGTTTTAAACCTACTCATATATCTAATGTTTCCAAAAAACCTGACATGACTCTCAGTTTTCCTTTACCTATCTCTAGAGACATGTCTGCTATTAGGAATATTATTTGTAAAAACTGGGACATTTTGAAGGAATCACACCATATGTTATCAGCTTTAGGCACCTCTCCTTTATTCTCATATAAGAGAACCAAGACTATTCGTATGTGTTTGGAAAACAGAGACCCTCCTTTCTTTTCCGTTGGTTCTCATCCTTCACTTTCCTCTCCTGGCATGTTTAGCTGTGGGAAATGTGTTGTCTGTCCATTCATTTATGAAGGCTCTCATTACACCTTCCCCCATTGCAACTACAACATCAAGTTTAACAAAGCTTATGACTGCCAATCTTCTATTGTTGTATATGCAGGGATTTGTACTTCATGCAACTGTTTTTACATAGGTAAAACCTCTAGGAAATTATCTGATCGAGTTAAGGAACATTTGTCTGCTATTAGATCTAAAAATATGAACAATGCCCTAGCTAAACATAGCACTTACTGTTCTAATTTTGTTAAATTTAACTTCATGGTTCTTGAACAAATTAATTGTTTTTTTGGTGACTGGGACTTATTTCTGGAACTTAGAGAATTGAAATGGCAGTTATTACTTAATTCTGAATTATTTCCAGGTTTGAATGAAAGTGTCAACATCAAATGTGCTCTTAAATGGTACACTTAATTTTTATTGCTTAATGTTTATAGTTCTGTACACCATTATTAGTTATTAGTTTTTTGTTAGAGTTCTGCTCTCTTTGATTACTTACATGTACATTGTTTGGCACTACTATTGAGTTAGTTTATTCACCAGCCTTCACATTTTAATTTATTAATATGCATTATTCCTATTGGTTCTAGTACCTCATTATATTAATATATGCATTCATCATTATTAGAATTTTAGAATTTTGAATCTGTTAGATCACACGATTTTGCATATTTTTGAAATTGTATCAGTTTTCCTATGTTCATTCTGAAGAAGCTCTTCTATCTAATAAGAGCGAAAGCTTAAACACCAGTTTAGTGTCTGTGTAATTATTTTATTATATATATATATATATATATATATATATATATATATATATATATATATATATATATATGCAAATGCATACTTTTGCACATTTATACATTTATATATGTAGACTAACATATATTGCTTTACACAAACATATACATTTAATTATATACACACAAGGATGTCTGCAGACAAACATTGCCTTATTTGTTTACAGATGCATTTTTGTACTCTGGCAAATGAAAGTCAGTTACTAAATCATTACTTTGTCATTTGCTTGCATGTGTTTTTGCTTCTGCACAGTTATGTTTTAATGTTTATTTGCACAATTGACTTTACTGTCATGCATTACTTACTTTTGAAAGCACGTGCATGCATTTTTAAGCAGTGTATCAGATAATACAGCTGTTTTCACTTCACTTTATAAATAACTCTTCTGGCTGATGCTGCTTTACTGTCATAGAAACTACTGAGTGGTTTGAAGTATTAAATTGTGTCAGAGTATACAAGATGGGCATGGACAATGCTTCAAGATTATTCAACCTAAATGTTGTTGACTCAATTGTTTCCTTTTCTAAATGTAGGGAATTTTTTAGAAATATTAGGCTTGTTTGTATGTTCCTGAGGCCTGTCTGGCTCAGTGCCACTTGGCAGAACTTGCACACAGTTACCAAAGGTCTATTTATGTGAATTTGTTGATATATGCACTCATTTATTATTGTGATTCACAGGGATAAGTGGAACTTGGCTTAATTTTCATACAAGACACTTGCATAAGCCTGATTTTATGAGGATAACTTTAATAATGACATATTTTATTGTAATCAGTCAAGTTAGGTGGTAAGTGTTTTGGGAAAACTCAAAGTGTATCAGGGAAGATAAAAATAACAGTGCAGTTATAAATTACTGAGAAACAGTGCATATTCAGTTTATATGATTATTATCAGGAGAACTGGGTTTCTCAATGATGTGACTGTCAGATGCAGTTGATTCGTATTAGTTCTTATGACATGAGTTCCATTTATAAATGGTAATTCATGACAGAAGCACTGGAAATGTGTGGGAAGCACCACTGACAGCAGTGTGAAAGATAAATGTTTGCAGTACTTTTTTTTATATTAGTACATAACTCTGTGTGAGTGAAGTCTTATAAACTACATTTCCATCGATGTATTGTGTTACCAGAATGTGTGCTGTTGCACTTTGGCACAGGATTTGTCACTCGTAATTGAAAAATCATAGCAGAGTAGGGAAAGGATTTCAGCTATCTTATCAATGACATGGGATGGCAATGTAATAAGTTTTTGCAGTGCTATTATGCATTTATGAATGGTGGTGGTTAATGCTACACAATTTAACTGGGTAAAGTTGGACTTGCAGTATGTATATGAATGTTGGTGTTGCCATGATAAATGCTTTTGTACTCAAATCTTTGGTTTATTTGTGAAGAAAGCAAGCATGTTTTCTTTGCTGTGTTACCTGTATGATGACTGGATCAACCTTCAGTATATTACTTTTGCTTGTTGTTTTGGGTAAATGATAGATACAGCAGAAGGGATCCAGACAGAGAAAAAATAATTTTTGCCATAAGGAGAACCACATCCTAAGGTAGCCTTTAGACCATATGTCAAATTCCTTTTTGGAAAAGGGGGACTCAAACAAGCTGAGTGGGCAAAGGCCTGGAACCAAGTAGTTACGGATGTAAATGCTGTTGGCAGAAGGAAGTGCACATTAATGCAGTGCAAGAACAGGGCCAGCTATATTGTAGAATGTGTCAGAGCAAATGCAAAGCAGTATGCAGTTGTTTGTAACACTACTGGAGAGACCTCAGACATTTATCTTTTAATACCTTATGAGGAATATTTATTTTCCATTCAGAAAGATGACTATGAAACAGATGAGGATGGTGCAGGCATAATCAGAGGTGGTTTGGACACTGGCTATTATCCATGTCTGCAGCATCAACAAACATCTGCTCAGGAAGGTTAGTTTAACCTCTGTAACATATTTATGTAGAGAAATGACTGTTCAGGTTAAATGATTACATGTAACACATGACATTTACTATTAACAGGTGAACTCTCCTATTCTGCACATAATGACATTGAACAGCATGCATGTTAATGTCCACCACAGCTCCCTACTGAAATTCTGGCATGAAATGGTGTGCTAAAAAGCTGAAAAAAGACCAGAAATACAGAAGGTCATATCTTGAAAATCACTCTTCTCTTTAAAACCTCTTTTGCAGGGGACAAGCCCCCCTGCATCCCCACCCCCCATAACTTATCTATATCAACTCTGAGATTGTCATACCATGGAGACAAGGGGATATTCCAAGAAATGGCATCTCAGACTTAGTATATGTAAGTCTGATCTTTTGTCCATTTGGTCTTCATATATCACAAGTTGGTCAAGCGGGGCCTGACATTTCAAATGGTTCTCGTTTATCACACTTCATTACACAGCATACAGAACATCCAGTAAATGAGTAATAATTTTATCAATTAGTTCTTTACATGGCCAGCAGCAACAATGAGCAGTTTCGTTATATCAGTAAACTGAAAGGATATCAGTAGCAGAATTGCTGATGATGACAATAACATAGTTATATTTATGAGACAGTCTAGATTACAACAATGAAATTATATTTGTAATACCGCCCTAGGAAACTGTCACTATCACTAAATTTAACGATAGGATCATGTGCCCCACAGCATGTAAATAACTTTTTAGCAAGTAACACTGGATCAAACAGTTACGTACATGGTGAAATTATGCTACATGAAAACCCATGCACTTCAACACAGTGTCTCCAAAACCACAGTAAAAAGTTCTGGATGATGGCAGAAATTCAAAGGTAACAATGTCCACTGTGACACCTTTACAAAAGGGCAAAAGGTGCAGGCACAAGTTATAGCTACGTCAGGAAACATGCAAAGCATTGGCTGCCCAGCACAAATGTGCCGAGATATTAAGACTCAATGCACTACCATAGAGAACCAGCTTGAAATGGTCAGATTATTGCAGAGTACATGAATTTTCCAGCACTACATAGAAATGGTAAATATTAGAGATATATGCCATGATCATATTGGTTTGTAGTATGGTGGCACACACAGCATCCTTATCTTCCTCCATTTGTACACTTGTAATTACTTTCTAGACTCAAATAGAAGTCTGTGTTGGAAGGGTAAGAGGACGGGGTACTGTCTGAATACACAGGGAACAAACACATCAGAATTCATGCAGTCCACATCAGCATTCATCTACACATAGCAGACTCTTATTTGAGGCGTTGGTCCAGCAGCACTGTGAGATCACTGTCTGTAGGATCACCTGTATCCATTAAATCATGACATTGCAGCAAGTCACTGTCCAGCTCACATGAAAGCCCCTCCTTAAGATCACATGCACGCTCATCTATCCTCTCTTTAGGAGACATTTGGTGGAATTCAATAAAGCCTACATGGAGCGATTCTCCATCTAGGCATAGTGTACTGGCCCCAACATGGAACATGGCTGCTGAGTGATCCAGGAAACTGGGTGGAGGGGCATGCACGAGCGTGAGGACATGGAAGTGTCCATGGAATACAAATCACCTCATAAGCTGGTAAAACCATGTAAATGGGGTTGATTTGTGATACAATAAGCAGAAAAACACCCTGTGTAGGTGCCGTGTTGGTGTAAGAAATGTAAGTGGATAGAAACCATGTACCTGACTGTAATTTTTAAACAGGGGCTGTAAAAGCCTAAACAAAGGGTGGATATGATAACATAGGCATGCAAATGGCCAAAACTATGGCCAGTGAGTCCAAAAAGCAATGCAAATTATTTAAAAATTAATATTTTTTTTAATACATATATTAAGGTTGTGTGGCTCGCAATGACGAGCAAACATGCAGTTATGACAAAAAAAATTTAAAAGTGTAAAAAAAGTGAAAAGTAGATATTTGCAAATATATTGCATTATAGTGCCCAGCATGCAGAGTATTACAATGGCAGGTGTCAGTGGTTGCTATGGAGGCAGGCCCTGTTGTAGTGAAGTATCCAGGGTATACTCAATTAGCTGTATGTAAATGATCTGGGGTTACTGAATAGCAACAAGGGCTACAGTGTCCGCATATACAACCCATGGTAGGGCTAGAACTGAATAGGTAGTGGTAGAACAGGTAGCCAACTTCAAAAGGGGGTGTGTCATACTATGTTAAACTGGACTGGAGCTCAACAGCACCTGCTTGTGCGGCTGAGCATGTTTTAGCTAGTTTAAGAAAAGCTGAGAGTGCCCATGGTTGGGAGAGTGTCAAAACTGCTGAGCATTGTTTACACTAGTGCCGTTGATTTACGCAGCTCACCGCACTGCTTAGCAGTGAAAGAATTAGAAAAAAAAATAGCCTGGGAAAGCCAGTCAGGTAGAAATGACTGATAAGCCCTGTTCAACAGACACTGGCCCATTCAATTCCCCAATGATATACCTATCAGGTGGAATGCAGCATAATGAGCCAATCACACAGGCTGCAACTGCAGCACACCACTATAAAG
Source organism: Protopterus annectens (assembly GCF_019279795.1). Classification (NCBI taxonomy): domain Eukaryota; kingdom Metazoa; phylum Chordata; order Ceratodontiformes; family Protopteridae; genus Protopterus; species Protopterus annectens. The sequence goes on from NC_056739.1 coordinate 357,542,689, forward strand.
TATGCATATACCCTACAATCTGATTTTCCGACATACTTTGCACCATTGGAGTACATACTTGGGAATTTTAACTGACAAAATGCTAGGGGCTGCTGCTGCTCTGCTACATCTGTATGTGCTTGAGGCTGAGGTCAGTGAAGATGATGATGCTGACAATAGGCCCAGACTGAAAAGGAGAAGAGTGTTCAGGCTCAGGGTGACTTTCCAGGTGCTACATGAGCTGGAGATTGTAGAGTGCTACAGGTTGGACAGGAACAAGAACTCACCAAGCTCTGCTGCCCTCAATTCTGACCCAGAACCAACAGAGGGAACCCATCCCAGTGGAAAGAAAGTTATGTGTAGCCCTTAGAATATTAGCTACAGGTACTTTTCAAAGACTAACTGGGGACATAATGGGGATCTCACAGGCATCTGCATCCAGGGTACTCCACCAGTTCCTGGATGCCATGGAAGCACATTCCAGCAAGCACATTTATTTACCCCACACCTCTGAGGAGAGAGTCAGGAATATTCATCTCTTCTACCTTGAGTTACTGGGTGCCATAAACTGCACTCATGTGCACATCAAAGCACCACCCAGTGAAGAAAGTAGGGTCTACATCAACCTCAAGGGGTATCACTTCATCATCTGCCAGGTTGTGTGCAATGCCCAGGGCATTATCATGAATGTTTGTGCTAGCAGCCCTGGCAGCTATCATAACTCCCACATCTGGCATGATCACAGCTGTATTAGACATTTGCCGGGGGGGGATATCCCATACGGCCATCTACTGGGTAATGCTGGCTATATATTGGAACCATGGATGATGACACCCATCAAAAATGCACACACACCTACTGAAGAATGCCATAATAAGGCACAAACACAAACTAGGAACATCATAGAACATGTGTTTGGGCTGCTCAAGTCACAGTTTCACTGCCTCAATATATCTGGGGGAGCCTTGCAATACTGTCCAGCCACATGTGCACACATTCTCACAGTATGTGCCATGCTACACAATATGGTCCTGTGGAAACAGCTGCGGCAGGAACATCACAGGGAAGGGACACACAGGCCTCCACCAGTGCCAAGGTTCCCACAGTCACAAGGGGACTCAGAGGAGGAGCCCCCTGAGCCTATCCTTGTAGGCAGATGTAGGCGTGCCAAGTATGCCCTGGCCTTGGCCGAGAGGCAATGCACAGCACATGCACTGACACACTAAGGTCCTGGGGGCTGACACCTCACTCTGACTCACATACATAGTAAACAGGATGCCAGCCACACCACACAACCTGTGCCTTACCATGTATTGGCTGTGTACTGCATGCATCAGACAGAGACAGCCCTGAAGCACTGTTATCTCAACTGCTGCAGGCACAAGGTAAGTTTCTCTTCTTTACAACAAATGAATGGGGTAGTAGACTGTGATAGCATATGTATGGACCTGACGCATGTATGCAAGGGAATAGAATGGGCTACCAGGATAGCTGCAGACAACTAACAGCTGTTTGGGACAACAGGAACTTTCTGTCCAATATCGGCCAATCCATAAGATGCAGTAGGCTCCAGGCCAGCAAAACCCACTGCACTATGTGAGTGAATGACATACAGTGGGGTTACAGGACAGATGCTTGACTGTCAATACTAGAATTCCCTACCCCCAACACAACCGTCTCCCCATACAACTGCAGTCACAGTATGTTTGCAAGGTAATAGCAGCAGACCACACAATTCCTGGGCTGTCACAATCAACCTGGTGACTTGTACCATTTCCCCAATATGCATGAGTCAAAGTGCTGTGTTTGTCTGTGGTTAATAGTGTCAGGAAGTAAACTGCACTGTCTGGTGGCTGTCATGGCTTAGGGGAGCTACACCTATGTTAAGAGTTCTACAGACTGTCCATATGTCAATATTTGTCACTGCAAGAAAGCTGGACAAAGGCAGAGACAATGGAGGGACAGGGGGCCATAAATATGGATGGTACACAACCCTGAGTAACCTAGAAGGTGGCTAGTAGAACAGCATGTTATATCAAGTCAGTGTAGCACCAAGTTATAAAGGCTGTCATGGATCTGTGTCAGTATTTACAACAAGTCAGTGGGCACCATCCATACCTTACAAATGTACAGAGTTTAGCAGAGTGTCCACATTTATGGGTCATATGTCTGTTCTGTTTGTCATAACATTGCAGTTTTCTGGCAAACTATTGCCAAATCAGTAAAGGTTGCTGTGAGAAGCTAATGACAGACAGTTGAGATGCAGACTTCATACCCATTGGAAAATGCATGCTAATACAAAACAATTCTACTAACTGTCTAGGTTTATAAGAGCAATATTAAAATTGTATCCCCATGTTTGGGCCTATGTTCCACTGTTATATATGGCCCTGTCCAGATTAATGGCTGTTAGAGTTTGAGAGGTATGGGCAATATGTAGCCTTATAATAGCAGTACAACACAAACTGTCTGAGGACCGGAGCAGATGTATGGAGCACAATGCTAGATAACCTGAAAAACGGGAACAGTCAGAGGTTTGAAGTCCATAACCCTGTGTGTGGTGTTATATCCAGTCACAGCATACGTACAACTACATAGACCAGCAACTGTGGACAAAGCCAGGAACTGAAGCAGGGTAGGACAAAGACCCACACATAAAGGGAAGGAGGAACTACTGACCAGACAAATGTAGAAAGTAAAAATGATGAAGAACGTCACAACACTCGAGCTGAGATTAAAAACTGCTTTAGTCACACAAACGGAGGCAAATACCACAACAACTAAACGCTTTCACCTCGGGCTCCATAGGCATCACCAGAGTTGTAAAATTCAAATAATAAATAACAGCTTAAATACCCTCCCAAATTATCCAATTACAATAATTGACCAATAAAAACACATAGTTAGTTCACAAACCATTACATCATCATTGAAACCTTTTGTTATAAAGTAGTTAAAATGTAGAAAGTGCAGAATAGAAAAGTTTGTGTAGTACCATGGGTTCCCTGCTGTGTATGGAGTCAGTAACTCAAATGTCTGTCAGTGGTTCCTCACATCAATCTATAATGATCTGCCATTGCCATACCAAGAAATCACAGTGCTGTATAAAATGTACCAGACATATTATGCAAAACTCTGGACAGACCAATACACTCTGTACACACCCTAGATATGGGTCAGAAATTAATGACAGCACACAGCCAGGAAATCCTTCAACCATTATATCAGGAATGTGCTGGACTGTTTCATCAGGTTCAGCAGACAATTGGGTGTAGCACAAAAAATCCTGGACTGGAGTACAGGTAGGTCTGGCCTGGAGTCCCACTGTAATTAATGATGGTCATGCTGGGTATGGTCCCACACTTAGCTAATTTCAGACCATGTCTGAACCCATATCTGACTATAGAACTGTGATGTCCATATTATTTCTGTGCATACAGATGGCTATGTATACCTTAACTGTCTCTCCCTATCCCCATTAGACATGATTACCCTTATCTGTATGTGGCGCATATAAGATATATCTGGATCTGTTGAGTTTAATATAGACACATGTATTTAGGTAACACACACACACACACACACACACACACACACACACACACACACACACACACACACACACACATATATATATATATACATATATATATATATATATATAAATATAAAACATAAATATATATATATATATATATATATATATATATATATATATAGATAGATAGATAGATAGATATCATATATAGAGAGGCAGACAGAAGGGGAAAGACACAGAGAGAGAGAGAGAGAGAGAGAGAGAGAGAGAGACAGACCCAGAAAGGCATAGTGTAATGTAGTGATGCAGCCAGTTGTATGCCAATTGCAACCAGTGGTATGGGCAAATAGTACAGTGAGCTCTACTGTGTAATAGGAGGTAGGTAGGGATTCTAATCACACATCAGCCACAGTGTGTGCATGTGTGTGTGTGTGTGTGTGTGTGTGTGTGTGTGTGTGTGTGTGTGTGTGTGTGTGTGTGTGTGTGTGTGTGTGTGTGTGTGTGTGTGTGTGTGTGTGTGTGTGTGTGTGTGTTCCACATACAGTAGAATACACATGCCAAACAGGTCAATATCTGTGCAATGGTCACTCACTTTATGGCCTTCTAACTAGTGTCCTCCACAACAGTGGCTTCTCTGTCAGCAGCTACTGATGTCATCCTCCCCAACAACAGTGGCAGACACTATCCAAATGCATAAACTCTGTGGCACATGCGATAGCTATGTCACATTATAGTGTATACAGCTAGATAGGTAGTGGTTCTAATCCCAACAATGCAACTCTGTGTGAGTGTGTGTGTGTGTAAGTATATCCTCTTGCAGCTGTGTGTATGTCTTGCCTATGCATGTGTGCAATGCCAATACATTTTAAAGCTTGTGCCTAACTGTAAACCCCCCCCATTGGCCTATAGTACATACACCTAGATAGCTAGGGGTTTTAATCTCAAAACTGGCAACTCTGTGAGTGTATATTTGTGTGTGAAGCATATCCCCTGTATCAGAGTGGCTGCCATATGTGTGATGATTATATCATTTTGAGGACCTGTTCCTCCCTGTGAATCCCCCCCATTGAATTACTTCACAAGGCCTGCTGGTGTCCTCCACCTTAGATGCACATTTAGACACTCTACAAGCACATAAGCTCCATGGTGCATGCGATAAGTACATAGCACTACAGTACATACAACTAAATAGATAGGGGTTCTAATCCCAAAACTTGCAACTATGTGTGTGTGTGTGTGTGTGTGTGTGTGTGTGTGTGTGTGTGTGTGTGTGTGTGTGTGTGTGTGTGTGTGTGTGTGTGTGTGTGAGGCATATCCCATGTAACAGTGTGCCTGCCTTGTGTATGTGTGATGGTTATATAATTTTGAGAGCCTGTTCCACCCTGTTAATCCCCCCATTGGATTACTTTACAGGGCCTGCTGGAGTCCTCCACCTTAGATGCACATTTAGACACTCTCCAAGCACATAAGCTCCATGGTGCATGCGATACATACATAGCACTATAGTACATACAACTAAATAGATAGGGGTTCTAATCCCAAAACTTGCAACTCTGTGTGTGTGTGTGTGTGTGTGTGTGTGTGTGTGTGTGTGTGTGTGTGTGTGTGTGTGTGTGTGTGTGTGTGAGGCATATCCCATGTAACAGTGTGCCTGCCTTGTGTATGTGTGATGGTTATATCATTTTGAGAGCCTGTTCCACCCTGTTAATCCCCCCATTGGATTACTTTACAGGGCCTGCTGGAGTCCTCCACCTTAGATGCACAGTTAGACACTCTCCAGGCACATAATCTTCGTGGCACATGCGGTAAGTACTTGGCACTATAGTACATACAACTAGATAGATAGGGGTTCTAATCTCAAAACTGTCAACTCTGGAATGTGTTTATGTGTGTGTGTGTTCATAGGTTCATAGGTTCATAGGTTGGTACTAGGCTATCGACCCTAGGGCCTATTCAAGCCTAGCCATAACAATTCCATGGATATTTCTTCCCACAATATTTACTTCTCCAGGCCCCTGTCTAGCAGGGCAGCTGACATGATCCCTGCGGTGAATTTCCTATCTCCCATCCAATCATCAAGGTTCCTTTTGAAGAGGGCCAAAGAGGCACTCTGCTTGATATGTATGGGCAGTCTATTCCAGAGTATGGGGAGTTTCTGGGTCAGGAACCTATCCCTCCAGCATGTTTTGTTCATTGTGATGACAAGGTTTAGATCCCTGGAGCGTGTGGCTCTGAGGAATTGGGATTTCTTTAAGTGGAGCATGCCCAACAGCTCAGGGTTTGACATGGCCTTGTATGTTAAGCAGAGATTGCCTCTGAGTAGACGATATGCCACAGAGTATAGCTGGAGTTTTTTTAGACGGTCAGTATATGGCATCTGCTTTAGGCCTGTGATTCTTTTAGTGAGGTATTTCTGTGGCCTTTCAAGCTGTTGCAGATGTCTTGTGAGGTACATACCAAACGGGGCATTATACTCTATAATGGATCTAATGAGGGATGAGTACAGTGGGACAATGACCTCCTTTTTTCTGGATGAAAAGCCCTTAGTGATGAGGTGTGCCACATAGAAGGATTTCCTGACTGTTGTGGCAATGTGGTTATCGAAAGTGAGACCACTGTCCACCTGTGTCCCTAAGTCTCTCATCACACTTTCGATGTTTAGTGTCCTGCCACCTATGTGGTAATTCATGGGTACATGTTTTTTACAAAGGGGATAACTATACATTTCTTGGCATTAAGCTTGAGCCCATGGCTCTGGCACCAGGCATCTGTTTCTGTAAGGCCTTTTTGTAGAATATCCATATCATTTGGGGATTCAATAATGGCTCCCAGTTTGCAGTCATCTGCAAACTTTGTTAGCCAGAGTCCCTTAGTGTTGGCCTGTACTTCAGAGAAGTAGATGCCAAACAAGAGTGTCCCAGGACTGAACCCTGAGATACTCCACTTGTCACTTGTCTGGAGCTGGATTTGGAGTCGGCTACTTTTACTGTCTGGGTTCTGTCAGTAAGCCAGTTAGCAACCCATTGAGTGATGTAGGGATTTATGCCCAGCTTAGTAAGTTTATCTATGATTCCAGAGTGGGGGATGGTGTCAAAGGTCTTGGCGAGGTCCAGATAGGCTGTGTGGACTGCCTTACCCTCGTCCACAGCTCTGGAGACTGATTCAAAGAAGTCAATCAGATTCAGGAGACAAGATCGGCCCTTCACAAACGCAAACTGGGTGGGGTCCAGTGTTTGAAGGTTGCCAATCTCACTGTTTATAAGTTCCATGATAATGCATTCCATGCCCTTGCAAATCAGGCTTGTCAGACTGATGGGACGGTAGTTCCCGGGATCCAAGGTGGATCCTCCCTTGTGGAGTGGGATAACTGCAGCTGCGCGCCACTCAGTGGCATGAAGCCTGAGGTGAGGCTATGATTAAACATCACACTTAGGTGAGGTGCCAGTTCATTTTGTAGTTCATGTAGTACACAGCCTGGGATGTCATCTGGTCCCCTGTATGCTGTATTCTTAGCTTTGGAGAGTGCAGTTTCTACCTGTGTGGCCATGATTATCGGAATTTGGCAATCTTTTGGTATTGAGATGGGCCCTTTAGGGGGTGAGAGTGGGGTGAAGTTGGCACTAAATCTATCTGCCAGGATATTGGCAATATCCTTGGGATCAGTATATTTAATGCCATTCTGTTGTAACTCAGAGCAGATCTGAGCATTGCCATTTAGATTCTTGACATAACTATAGAATGCCTTGTGGTTGTCTTTGGAATCTTTGGCAATTTTATTTTCGTAACTAGCTTTTGAGGATTTTATGAGGGATCTCAGCTTCTTACTGAGGCTGGTGAGGGAGCTTTTTGCATCCTGGGATTTTTCTCTTTTTTGCAACAGTTTCTTCCTTCTGTTGTATAGTTTGTTTATAGCAAGGGCCACCAGATTGGCTTCCTTTTTTTGGAGAAGAGCATCTTGGTTCTATTTGGGATGGCATGATTCATGCATGAGTGGATGTGCTGGTACAGTGCCTTAGTGTAGGATTCTGCAGTCGAACTTCCAGATCCCGTCTGCGTGGGTGTTTTGAAGTTTGTCACTTCTGACTTCAGTAGCTTGATGTTGGCTTTGGAAAAGTTTTTTAAGGAGGTTTCCTTACTGGGGGGTGGCGGTGGGATGTGGATGTCAAGGGTGATTTGCTTATGGTCAGACCTGACCAATGAGGGGGTGACCACTGGTGTGGAGCATCTATCTCCCATGCTGGTAATGACCAGGTCTAGGATATTGGAGCCCCTGGTGGGACAATGGATTAGTTGATCCAGGGCATTGGAATTTATGAATTCCTAGAACCGTTGGGAAAAGGAGTTGGTACCTTAGTAGTTTTCCCAATTAATGGCAGGGTAGTTGAAAATCACTCAGTATTAGGGTGTTTGGTTGTATCTTAATATTTTCCAGTATGTTTAGAAAGGTGTAGTGAGAATATTGGGGCATGGATGGGGATCTGTAGCAAGCTACAATTTGGATTGCAGTCTTACCTAGTGTTAGTTGCACCTGGAGAATTTCAGATGCATTGTGTTGAGCAACTAGCCTGGAGGTGTGAATATCCTTGGTGAATATGGACACTCCTCCACCTTTGTGTTTCGGTCCTGGTTTTGTGGCCGAAAAGTGTGGTAAGAATTGTAGCCTGGTATTCCAGGGGTGCTCTCTGGAGCCTTGAACCAGGTCTCAATTACTGCACAGATATCGATGTTCTCCAATTTTAGGAGTGACTCGAGAGAGTGCATTTTGAGGTTTAGACTTCTAGCATTGAGTAGCATTACCTTCAGATTTCGCCTGCTTCAATTTGTTATGGTGGTGGTTTTATCCTTTGAACCTTGCCTAAAAAAGGCACTATAGGGGTGGCAAGAGCTTTAGCCAGTGACCTGAT